>NC_081409.1:557445846-557633346 GCF_030272615.1 Cryptomeria japonica | reverse complement strand
TCAAATACACTCACCTTTTGACTATAATGCCTAAAATAATATTAATTTGATATTTCATTTCATGAATATTACTTTTAGGCATTATTGTCAAAAGGTGAGTGTATTTGAGAAAAGAGTAGAATGCAAGATAATGGTTAGGCATTATTGCAAGATAATATATATAAGTCAAAGATCAAATAGTGAAGGTATATGTAGAAAGTAAAACGAGGGAGAAAAGTGAGCATGTTTGCAGTTTGTTTGGATTTGAAGGGGGCATTAGGTTTTGATTTATATAAATATATTTTTAATAGTGGGTTAGGTGTTAAATTGATTAATTTGTTTGTAATTTATGTAATTATAATATTTTTTTATTGTGATTGTATATTATATAATCATAATAATGTTTTTTTGTGATTTATATATTCAATTATAATTTGGTATTTAGATGGGGTGGTCCTATATGCATCTTTAGGGACATATCTTGATGGATTTTGAATAACAAAGATTTTTCATTAGCAAATAAGTGTGGTTAAATTTTGATAAAGATGGAAATAAGATGCTTTCCAAAATATGTAGGTAGTGGGTACTAGGTGGGTGTGTATAGCTAGATATAGTAATGTCTTTTGTAAGTAGTAATGATTTTCTATTATAGTAATGTGTTGTTATACTCTAGTTATGTTGTTTCTTGTTCATTTTTAATAACTTTTCCTCTTCAATAACTAGAAAAAAAACTTTTATTGTTTAAGAATTAGAATTGAGGAGCATCGATGTGAAATGGAAAAGTAGGGGTCATAATTCAAAAAATATCTTCTAATCATTGTTGATACTACCATGTGTATTTGTGTGAAGAGGACGATGTTATGGGCACAAAGGCATCCATTGTGGTCAAATGTCTAAAACCAAAGTAGAAAAGATGTGTTTGAGTTTAAATAGTTGATTGTGGATGGGCTGCGAGATTAGTAATAGTTTGCATGCCAAGCAGTCTAAATCAATCATTGTACTATTTATCGAAGTAAAAGGCTAAGAGTGGGTGCTAGATAAGAGATAACATTGTAAATGAAATAATTTGTGTCTTTATATTTTCCCTCATATTAGCATACATGCGAACTAAGTGAATCAAGTATACTAAATTAAATAACATTTAATAATTATTATACTTAATGTAAAATAGTACATTAGGATTCTTTTTTTTATGTTGATTTCCTTATTTTTTGTTGGAATAATGTACTTAGATGTGGAAAACACAGAAAATAATGAATCTAACATATTTAGAAAATTTTCTTGATACAAATTCTATACAATTCCAATTAATTCAATCTCGTCTTATCAAATCTAGAAGGGAGTCATGGAGATTTCAACAAGCTAGCCTTAATAAAAACCACAAATAGAGGTTGAAATAGAGGTTGAGTAAGTAGAAGGAGTTGTGTCATATATGATAGTCATGAAATTGATATCAAGTTGGCCTTCATAAAGGATTTGATCCCCAATTAGTGTGATTAGTGTCAGATCCATGGTAGAATTAGCTTAAAAATTACACAATGTAGGACCCATGAAGGTGTCATTTTTACCAAGTAGTGTAAGACCCATTAGTGACAATTTTATCATTATATTACATATGTGTAAACATTGTGTTTTGATTAGAATATATTTTTTATTTCCATCAAATAAATATCATAGAAGAACAAATCAATTTGGGATGAAGAGAATGAGAAAGTTGTGAGGAGTAGAAAGGGCTAGATAAATAAAAGTGTTGGAATAAACTATGTGTAAAAAATATAGAATCAAATAAGTTCAATAAACAAGTGACAACGAATGCAACCCTCTAAAAGATAAATTTAAATGATTTTCTCAATGTATAAGAGATTTTAATCATTCTTTTGTATGCTAATTAAACTAATAACTTTTATTAATTCAATTAGACATAATAGTTCTGTTTTCAGTTAAAGGAAATAAGGAAATGTGATTATTTTGGTCAAAGGAAGTGCAAAGGGGAAAAATAACACAAATCCTAGTGTTGGCCTTGCTCCAAAAAATGTATCTACCATATCTTTAGTGTTTCCTTGGATCATATTATAGGCAATTAGTAATTGTTAGTCCAAAATATTTTATTTATGGGCCCCATCAAAAAGTACAATACTTTGTGTTGTATTTCTTGTTCATGTGATTGGCCTTTGCATTGTTTCTTGATATTAAATTTCCATGACTGGGGGTATGTAGTCTTATTTGCAAGTGTCTTCCTAGGTAGGTTTTGAAGTCTAGCTCGCACTTTACACACATTAAAAAGTTCCTTTTTGAAATTTCAATCATTATGTATAAAGTGGTATTCGGAAGTCAAGTTAAAGTCACTCATTTACATGCATTGTAATATTAATGATCTTCCTTATGCCCCCATATTATTTCTTCATTTTAAACTACACTTTGAAACCTTGTTTCTCCACCCCATGACCTCGATGTACTTGTATATAGTAGATGGTAGGTTCTATTTGTAGCGTTTACATATTTTAGAAAATATTCCATATGGTTTGAACCTCATGGCCCAAAGATTTATCAGATACAACAAAGGATCTAGAAGATCCATTTATTGCACCAAGAAGCTCAACATATTTTCAAGAAACATGACCACAAGAAGTATCCACAATAATAGAACAAGCTACATAATAAACACCTGCAACAATGGCTAATGCAGAAGTAGAAAAACCTGTGGAACTAGTTACTTTTTATTTTCCTATCTTTGACAAAGAAAGAGTTGATGCTCTCAACAACATGCCTTCATTTGCTCTGCCTGAATTCTATGGCTTAATTACATAAGAACCTGATATTTTGTTTCATGTCTATGACTACACCATTGATTCCTATAGAATAAAACTCTTCCCAAAAACCTTGAAGGATGCTAGTTTGAGATGGCTCATAGGGCTGGGAAAGAATGACATTGCAAGATGGAACACAATGAAGAAGAAATTTATATAAAAGTATTAGGATTATTAAAAGGGCGAAGACATGAAGAAGGAGGACATATTTATTATATCTCTAAAGGAAGATGAGCCTCTTGAAGATTATGTGGAGAGATTCCAATTCTACTTGAATAATTTTAGACAAAACAAACTCTCTCATGAATACATCAAGCTAGTTTTTTTGAGAGGAGTTGATGAGGAATGCATAGATGCACTAAATTTTATGGGGGGAGGTTATATATCTCAAGCTTATTTTGATAACATATGCAAGCTTTCTAGGAACTATGTATTAAGTGGTATGTATGAAGTGGTATTTCCTATGAGGTTATATATCTCCCTAAAGTTGCTTCATTAAATTTCAAGCACTATGTATAAAGTTGTATTTGGTAGTCATGTTGAAGTCACTCCTTTACATGCATTGTAATATTACTTCTCTTCCTCATACCCCCATATTATTTCTTCATTTTAGACTTGGGCTATTAGGATTCCTAACACTTTGAAACCTTGTTTCTCCACCCTATGATCTTGATGTTCTTGCATATAGTGGATGGTAGGTTCTATTTGTAGCCTTTACATATTTTAGAAAATATTCCCTATAGTTTTAACCTCATGTCTCATCTCCTACATGGTCATCCTTTATCTAATTTTACCTTGTGTTCTACACGTATCTCTCTCATTCCCACTACTCAACTTCTCTTGTGATAGCTTGATTTGTCATCTCCCCATGTAATGTGTAAAATACCTATCTACCTCAATAAACTACAGGTCTATCATAATTTCCTCCCATAATCTTGTCTCTCTATTTGCAACTTGTAAATGCAATGCGTAGCTCTACCTCAAGTCCCTACCATTTAAATCATAGTAAAAATTTCCACCTTTTGTGTATAAAATGGTAAGCATTTAACATACTTTATATGGATGCAATTAGCCTTAGCAAATATTAAAATCATAAACAAGTATAGGAAGGCCCTTAAAATGTATGGGTTTGTGTGCAAATCATATGATTGATGATGTAAAAAGATATGGTTTCTAGTTCAAGTCCATTTGAACATAATTCAATGGGTATCGATGACTTGCAAACTTACAAATATCACATTTGACACCACCCTTGTTGCAATGATAAATTGTAATGCTATATCTAAAGGAAAATAAGTTTCTATTAAGGATCATTTGGTGGTCTTTGGGATTTTCCATAGTGTAAGTGATTTTGTGTCCATTGATAAATGCGGTTCTAAGACATCAACTTGTTTTTCTCAATCTCTAATTTCTCATGTTAATAGATGGTGCCATCTAAGGGAAAGTGCCAAATGTAAGTGTCTCTTCATGGTGTTAATTTATCCATATTTTTTGGGTGTGTTGAATGGATATGCATATTTTAATTATTCATAATAATATATTTGTAAGAATAGTGTATTAAATCGTTGATCCACACAAAGATTTATAAAATATATCCAAGTATATTTGAGATATTTTTTAATATACAATATGGTTTTATATTGTCCATTTATGGATCCTTGAGATATGATTCACCATGAATGATTTTTTATATATAAAAATATGCTTTTGGATAATCATAGAGCCCAAGTTATGGAATTTAAATTCATCTCTAGTTCTCATGTTCTCACTTGAACATATGTTTGTATATGAGGCGTGATATTTTACTTGTACTTGTTATCCCTGATTTTTTTATTATGAAGCAAAAATTGGATAACCCCTACAAATTTTTATTTGAATTCATTCTTAACTCTCTAAGTTCGTTTTTCAAGGCATTTTGTTAGCCTCATTAGTATTTGGGGATCTTTGTAGTCGTTTCTCAATCCTAATTTTGTTGGTTAATTTGAAAAGGTAACTCAAACAAGCCTTTTTGTATTTTTGGTGCAAAGTCGAACTATAAGTATGATATTTCACCACCTTTAGTCTTTTTTTGCAAGGTGAGAGTTTCACTTTGACACTGTACCTTCTAGTCTTTCAAAGTTGCAATTTAAACCTATGAGTTTGAATTACACCATTTTGGTCATTTTTGGTGCAAATCAAACTTACAGGTCTGAATTGCACCCTTTTGATTTTTCTATCTTTTCAATGTGCATATTAGACTTATAAGTCTGAAATGCATATTTATTTCGCACGACTTAGCATATTAATTACTCTAAGTTTTCGAAGTCGTTTTGATTTCTTCTTCCTTTTTATCTTTAAAGTCCCTTTTCTCCCTCATTTTCTTGTTTATGTTTGAGGGTTTTTGCAGATTTTGGAATCACAGTGAGGGTCGAAATCATTTCACTCTTTCGAGTATGTTTCCTTATCCCTCTTTTTTTATGATCTTCCCAATTGCTCAGGAGACGCATGCTATTTTTAAATCATCAGAAAACAATGTATGTCACGGATTACAACCCATCATGTACACCATATTTTAAATTTTATTGGTGTATGGTGGGCTTTAATCTTGATACACACCATTTTTTAAGCACCCTTTACCGAGTTTGTTTTGTAGAATATGATGGATGTTGGGCCTGTAACCCTAGCATATAACATGTTTCGCATGGTGTCTGTCGTGGTTAAAAACCCAAAATACATTATTGTCATACCATTTGCTTTCAGTGTATGATGGGGTTACGACCTCAACATACATCGAAGTCATTCCTTTCAATGTATGTTAGAGCCATATGCACAATTTTTAACAAGTATTGTTTGCTGGTGTATATCGGGGTCGTAACCCCGACCTACACCATGGTTCTTCCCTTTGGTGTATGGCAGATTTACGACCCCAATATGCACCAAACATTGTGTTTTTTCCTTTGCTCCTTTTCGATGGTGCGAATTGGTTTGTAAACCCAATTGTAACCACTTTATTTGACTTTCCTAAGGTGAAAATCAGGTTTACAAACCTGATTGTGCAAAGTTGTTTTGTGAAGCTTTCCAAATGCAAATCGAACTTATAAGTCTGAAATGCACCTTATCTTTGTTTACACCAATTTTTTTAGGTTTAAATCATGTTTGTAAGCCCATTTTGTACCAAATGCACACACATGTAAATCAGGATTACAAACTTGATTCACACCCAAATTCATTTTTGTTCTATCAATAAGTTAGGTTTTTTGAAACCCTAATATGGTGATTTTGATGAGCTAAGAATAGTGGTGATCTTTTCCAAATTTTGTAGTTGCAATCACTATCAAATGAGGGAGCAATCAAATGATGAAGCCATCACCAAACAAAAAAACTATGAAGTTCAAGAAGCAAGACCCTCATCTAATCTTCTTGTCTTCATCTGTGTCATCTAATATTGACAACACTAGGGATATAGAGATAGGGCACAGATCTTGAGGAATTCCTAAAGAGTCAAAGAGCCACCAAAGTACTACAAAATTGAGGCAACCATTAATGATGGCATTCATTTGGTTGCAAATTTCCCAATGTGAGCACAAAATCTTGAGTTTGTGTTGTTAGCATTAGCTAACATATATGATCTAGTAAGCAAGTTTGGCAAGGATGCAGAGGGGGAGAAAACTCTCATCAAGTTGGATGAGTATTTCTTTGACACTATCTTCAAGTTCCCAAAAATTGATCAATATGCCAATATTGACATGCAATCAGCACAAGCATACTATGACAGTAATTCAAATAAGTGTAGGAGAAATATCAATGATAACTAGTTGAAGACTCCAAGGCCCACTATAGAAAGGTGGCCTAAGACTATTCATGGAAGTGACTTCATTGTGGATGTAAATGATTTGATTACTCTTTTTAGTAGAGTAAAGGGACTTCTTATTTTAGATAATTATCATGAATGGATGTATCAATACATCCATATCATCCAGAAAAATAACAAGAAGATCTATTGGGGTAAGCAGATAAGTGATGCTTTGTGTGAACAACTAACCAAAGTTCCTACTACTTTGAAGTTCTATATGAATTCATACCTAGTATATGCATTAGCCTCTATAATGGTGAAAAAGGTGAATGATTGAGAGATCAAGAGGGGATGTTTTCTTCCCTCCGAGTAAAGATGAAAGTTTCACTGTGGATTTCCCTTTAAACACCTTATTCACATTACATTTAAAAGAGGGGGGAATTCACTAGATCCAATCTCTTAGTGAAGATATTGAATAATAAATGAATTGATAATGGGATAGAAATTACAAGCTAACCCCTCTTTTAGAATGGAAAATGATTGAATTATGTTTTGTAAGGCTAAGTGTAAAAGTAGCAAAGAACTGATTATAACGCGAGATAGAAGCCTGAGATGAAGTTGTGAACCTGGATCTGGTTATAGTATGTTGAGATGAAGCTGCATTGTGAATTTGAGGAAAAGTTGTTGAGACCGTGCTAAAAGTGTCCACAGTCCTCCGAAAAATCCGTGAAATGAAAAGCATTTTTTCACCTCTGCAAATGGAGTCTGAATCTGCAAACACAATTGCGTACCTACAACCTACACACAGAAAAGGAAGGAAAATGGGTTCGGATTGAGGGTTTTCCTTTAGGTCAAACCCCAGTTTTGGAATTAACCAAATGATGAAATAAAGTACCTGCAAGTAAATATAATGAAAGACTAAAATGTAAGTCACCTCAAGGGAGGTTGTAGATAGAATGTAGGTAGATTTGCTTGTATTGAATTGAATGTTGAAAGGGATCTCCTCTTCAATGGTTGAATCCTTGACTTGAATGCAACACCTAGCCTTTAAGGGAGACTTGAGAATGCTCAATGCTGGAAATGAATGCTTGAATTCTCTTGAATGCTTGAATGTGTGATCTCATGTATCTGAACTTATCCAACTTCTCACTTATGCAAATGAGAAGGACAAATGCGACTTATCTACTTGTCAATTAGGGTTAATTGACTGATTTTTCATCATAGGCCGACACAGGGAGAGTTTTTCCCACTTTATGCAAAGTCTAATGCAAAGATAAGATAGAGGGGGCCCCAAAATAGGGCAAGGACAAGGGCGCCACACCCCTGTCCTAGGGGGACAGGGGTGCCACACCCCTATGCTGCCCTTGTCTCAGGACATGAAGCAAGTTTAGGTAGTAGGGAGGGCAGAACAAGTGTGGTTCCTGAGGGTTGAGAAAGTCTCGGGTCTCCGATTAGGCTTAGGGATTTGAATCTCCAACGTGAAGACCCTAATGTGGTCACAAATTGCAAGGGTCGCAATTTTATGACACTACATTTAGCCCCCACTTTAGCGGGTGTATAATCATACGCCAATACTGTTGGTAAAGTACAAGGAAACAAGATTGAAAGACTTCTACCATGTCAAGGAGGCAAGATGCACCAAGCCCCCAGTGGACTTAGGATCTTACAACATCGATTGACAAAGTAAAAGGGAAGATCAAGAAGGGAAAATCATGACTGCAAGTAGCAAGGTTCCCCTCACTATGAGTCATGAAAAGAAAAGATACCAAAATTATAAAGGAAAGCCAAGTTCACTAAATAACTTCAAGTATCAAGAAGGAAAACATGAGAGGAGTGTATGCCCCCATGTTAAAGTGATCGCGCGCACCTTATCAGGAGTGATTACTTTAAGGTAGGATATATCCAAGAGAGAGAAGAGAGGGAGAAAATTATGGCAAGGATTTAGCCCCTAGTCAAGGAATAAACCCAAGGATAATGAACACAAAACACAAAACACAAGGTAGTTTCAATTTCCTCGAGGTCAGTATGTTGTATGATAACTCATGTATATCATATATGTATGTGTGCATATAATAATCATCATTCCCTAAAGAAAGGACACTACCTTGGAAGAAAAGGAAGAGAGGATGTCTTTCGAGTCAAAATGAAAGAGACCAAAAGAGATCTCAATGCTTTGCATCATCCTCAAGTAGACATTGAGGGAAAAATAGAAGAACAGGGATACACAACGAAGAATGGTCACAAAAGAGAAAGAAAGGAGAGAGAGAGAAGATCTATAGTGCTAATATTGCTAATCTAGCACGACATCCATCTCTCAATCTCGTTGATCACTATTTCGGGAAGGTGAGAAACATGCCAGAGGAGCAATATCGAGCATAGTAGATGGAACTATCACAAGATCCAAACAAGGACTATGCTCATGTGGTAAGTCACTTTGTTCGATTCTAGGAGCTAGGATTAGGGTTTGTGAAAATTCAGTTCATAAATGCTTGTCCACATCAATATATTCATAATCACTATCAGAAGCATTAAGAGTTGTATTGCCATTATGAATAACATTTTCACTCATTTCCTCATCAAGATTTATAGAAAGAGGAGCACAGACACGAGTAGGAGTAAAACCATCACATATTTTGTGCAACTTATGATTTGGATATGTAGGTTCAACATCGTGCTTAAGAGAAAAGGAAATCATATCAACTGTTGGAGTCTTGGGAGATTGAATAGTTTGAGGAACAACTTCATGAGCTCGAGAACGACACCTTCGTCGGTGGTCTCTTGCACAACGATTTCGTCGAGTCTTAGCAGAAGACTGAGAAGGAGGAGGAATATTTATGAAAGGAGGAATGATCTCCTCTTTGATAGTTCAAGGTTTTGGTTAAGGTATTTTAGGCTAGACAAGAGGAGAGGTGGGCCTCTTCTCTCTATAAGAGAAAGGAGGTGGAACTGCGCCATATAAAGGAGGAATATTAGGTGTAGGAAGGAGATCAGGTCCATCATGGGGAGGTGGTATAGGTCTAACCTTAGGAGGAATATTGTTGTTCTTCTTAAGAGAAGGCATAGTCACATCCATAGGAATAGGTTGAGAATTTTCCTTAGGAGGAAGATTAGTCCTATCCGTTAGGGGAAGGATTTCATCTTCAAGAAGGATAGGAATGTCAAGTGTTGGGGATCTAGGTTGACTAAAGGATAAGATCATATTTTTATTCCATTTTTGATAAGATTGGAAAAGAGCATCTCATTTGTGGAAGAGATTGAAATTTCTTAGGCCAAAAGAGATCAATAGAAACAATGGGGCTTCTTTCGGATGGGCGAAACAAGCTATGGTTCACGGTCATGATTTCTCCATTGTGCAGAAATTTCAAACACTTATGAATAGAAGAAGAAATAACCTTCATGGAATATAGCCAAGGGTAGCCCAACTTCACACGGAATTGCTTGGAAGAAGGAATGATAGAAAAATTGAAATCCATAGATTTAGTGTGAACTTCAACAGGAAGAGTGATAGAACCAATGGTAGGACAAGAGAATCTATCAAATAACTTCACAACCACATTAGAGTCATCATAGATCAGGTTATGCAATCGTAAAGTGAAGAGATATTCCTCAATGATAACATTAACCATACAAGAGGGATCAACAAGAGCACCATGACAAGGTATGTCCTTAACCTTCACAACTATGTATAAAGGCCCATCGGGTGCCCTAATCATCTCACTAGGGTTGAATGTAATACAAGGATCCTTAGGTGTCTTTTGTTTCTCTACCATGTTCACCAAATTCGAAGTTGTAGTACGTAGTAAGATTAGAAGGAGAGAAAGAGGTATGTTTAGTCTCAATCACGTTAGAGGTATGAGAAGGTAGAGGATCAATGAAAATCTTAAGATTTTGATTAGGAGGAGCTACTGATTTGTTTCCCTTATCATTCACATATGCCATAGATATAGTATTATTATCAATCGAATCTTGAATCTTACTTTTCAATGCAAAACATTTCTCAGTATCATGACCAGGCTGACAATGAAATTGACAAAAGGAATTGCTATCAAAATAAGGGGATGCAATCTTAGATGGGTCAATTGGTTTGATAGGAGGAAATTTGATAATATTTCTTTGTAGAAACTGAGACATAATACTATGTAAAGATTCATTCAAAGGAGTAAATTGTCTTTATCTTTTAAAGAATTTAGAAATAGGAGGCACGCATGTTGTAGCATTCACATTGTTGTTGTTGATTGTATCATTGAACTTGATGAAAAATTTTGTTGGTTTGAACTTCACAAACGGTTGTTGAACACTCTCCCCCTTATCACTCGGAGCCATAGGAGTAGATTGCTCCATTTGACTCACAACCAATTGATAATTGTGGAGTGTTGCACACAATTGCGGAAAGGAAGTAAACTTAGACAAAATAAGCTTTTCCCTAATATATTTTTGCAAATTAGAAATGAAAATTCTTTGAATATCATTATCAGGTATAGGAAAAGAAATTTAAGCACACAAATTCTTATATCTACCAATGAAATCAGTCACTTTCTCTTTAACACCTTGTTTACAATGCATTAAATCAGTCAAAGTGATTGTAGGACCAATGTTGTTTTGAAATTGTTGAATGAAAGCATTTTCTAATTGTTGAAAAGAAGTGATAGAATAAGAAGGAAAAGAGCAATATCAATGTAAAGCCTTATCTCTTAGTGTTCTTGTAAAACAGTTTTGCAAGCAATCTTTGATCATAAGAAAAATCAATACACAAGGTTTGAAATGTTTTAACATGCATGCTATGATCACCTTTTCCATTATAGAGTTCCAATTGAGGGACCTCAACATGCTTAGGTTGGATACCTTTAACAATATCAAGGGAAAGGGGGCTCGCAACATCAAATGTGGGCACATTGGATTGATTGATGGAAGCAATTTGTTGTTGTAAGGAAGATACAGTTTGAGCAAGATTGTTAATGGTCGCTTCGGTAGAAGAATTGATGTTAGACATGGTTGATTGAGAAGGTGGTGTAATGTTATTGAAGGAAGGCATGGATTGAGAATAAGGTGGTAGGACATTATGATAAGTAGGCATAGGTGATGATTGAGTAGGAAATGGGACAATTAAAGGAAGAATAAAATTGTTGAATGAATTGCCCCCTTGTGTCACATTGATTGGTTGAGAGATAATAAGAATACTTATGGAAGACATAGGTAAAGATGGAGGATTAAATGAAGAAGAGGGATTGCCCCCATGACAAATGGTTGTAGGAATGACATTTTAAGTTGATGTAGCCATGATGTTTGAAGTGAAGGTATGAATACTAACCATTGGAGTAGACAAAGAAATAGAATGATTGATTTGATTCAAAGGTTGTGAATAACCTAAGTTCTCAACAAAACTCTTTATAGGCATGACATTAGAATCAACAATATGAGAAATGCCACACAATATATCAATTTCATTGTTATCACTTTGAATTATGTGTTTAAGGCCTTCAATTAATGGAAGAGCTTCACTATTAGGGTATTCTTGGGACATCCATTGTTGAAAGTTATCAAATTGATTGTCCAATTTTGAAAGTTGATCTATGGAAACTCTAGTCATCTTCTTCGTGTTCATCGTGGGATTCATCAAGTGGATAGATAGGGACATGATGAGGATGAGAAGAATTAGCATTATCCTCATTAAAGAAGTTACCCAAATTATGCTCCATCTCCTCGGTAATTAAACCTTGGGAAGCCTTAATTCTAATGCTTCATCTAACGGAGATAATGTAGGTAGGACTAATAGTGGTGAAACTCATGCACTAGAGGGCAAATTTGAATTTGAATTTTGAATTTAATAGGAACAAAGTGCACAAAATATGAATAATGCAAAATTTGAGAAAATAATGATTAAACAATTTGAACTTTGTTGAAAGAAGGAAATGACACAATTTCCAAACATAATTTTATGATAAATGAAAGGAAATTGGAATTTAAAATTAGGGCCAATGGGATAACACTTAATTTCAAAATTGACAAAATCAGGGCAAATTATAATTAACCACTTAATTTTAAAAAAATTCTTGAAATTTGAAATGTTGAAATTTAAAGGTTTTTTATTTTTATTTTAGAGGGATAAAAAATTGGCAAAATTAGCCAATTTTATGGATTTAAGCCATTAAATACGGTCATAACAGTCTCTTGAAATTTCGGGAAAAAAGCCAAGGACCGTGTTGAAAGTGCACACGGTTCGACCAACTTTTTTCAAAATTTTTTAGGGATGAAAGTTATGATGATTTTAAAGCTAATCCCGAAAAATTGGTAGATTTTACGATCTCTAGATAGGCGAAATGAAGGTTTGAATGTGAAAATAGGACCCTATTAGGGTTTTGAGAAAAAAGAGGAATTGAATTGAAAATTTGAAAAGGGTCAAACCTAATGGATAGGGACACCTTAAAAAAATGTTTATAAAACTAAAGTTGACTGAAATTGATTGAAATTTGCACAAAATCCAATTAAATTTGAAAATTAGGGTTTTAGGACCTAACCACTTAATTTTTGAATTTTTGAATTTTGAAAAAGGAGGAAAATTGAAAATTCGAATTTTAGGACAGAAGATAAGTCTGAAAACAACCACAAATCTGAAAATTAAATGGAAATTCAAATTTTGCACAATTTCAAGATGATTTTTAAAAATTAGGATTTTGACAATTAACCTCTTAGTTTGTGAATTTGATTTGCAAATTGAACAAGACAATGAAGAAATTGAATTTGACAAACAAAGCAATTTTTAGATCTAAAACAATAGATAGCAATTTTTGCAAAACACGAGTTTGATTTCAATTTTAAAAACTAGGGTTTTGAATGAATTAACCACTAAGTTTGTAGAAAAAATAAACTTGTAAATGAAAAATATGCAATGATTTTTTAGAATAAAGCATGTAAGACGTCGGGTTCACCAAAATGTAATGGTGAAAAAGGTGAATGATGGAGAGATCAAGAGGAAAGCTTTTCTTCTCTCCGAGGAGAGATGGAAGTTTCACTGCGGATTTCCCTTCAAATGCCTTATTCACATTACATTTAAAAGAGGGGGAAATTTACTAGATCCAATCTCTTAGGGAAGAGATTGAATACTAAATGAATTGATAATGGGATAGAAATGACAAGCTAACCCCTCTTTTAGAATGGAAAATGATTGAATTATGTGTTGTAAGACTAAGTGTAAAAGTAGCAAAGAACTGATTATAACTCGAGATAGAAGTGAGAGATGAAGTTGTGCACCTAGATTTGGTTATAGTATGTCAAGACAAAGCTACCTTGCGAATTTGAGGAAAAGTTGTCAGGACCATGCTGAAAGTGTCAACGGTCCTCTGAAAAATCCACGAAACGAAAAGGGTTTTTCTGCCTCTACAAATGGAGTCTGAATCTGTAAACATAGTTGTGCACTTGCAACCTACACACAAAATAGAAAGGAAAAGGGGTTGGGATTGGGGGTTTGCCTTTAGGTCAAACCCCAGTTTTGGAATTAATCAAATGATGAAAGAAAGTACTTGCAAGTAAATGTAAATGAAAGACTGAAATGTAAGTCACCTCAAGAGAGGTTGTAGATAGAATGTAGGTAGATTTTCTTGTATTGAATGGAATGTTGAAAGATATCTCCTCTTCAATGGTTGAATCCTTGACTTGAATGCAACACCTAGCCTTGAAGGGAGACTTGAGAATGCTCAATGCTGGAAAGGAATGCTCGAATGCTTGAATGTGTGATCTCATGTATCTGAACTTATCCAACTTATCACTTATGAAAATGGGAAGGACAAATGCGACTTATATACTTGTCAATTAGGGTTAATTGACAAATTTTCCTCACAGGCCAACACAGGGAAAGTTTTTGCTGCTTTATGCAAAGTCCAATGCAAAGATAGGATAGAGGGGGCCCCAAAATAGGGCAAGGACAAGGGTGCCACACCCCTGTCTTGCCCTTGTCACACGACAAGAAGAAGGTTTAGGAAATGCAGAGGGTTGAAGAAGTGTGATTCCCGGGGGTTGAGAAAGTCTCGGGTCTTCAATCAGGCTTAGGAATTCAAATCGCCAATGTGAAGACCATAATGTGGTTGCAAATTGCAAGGGTCACAATTTTATGACACTACAACTTCAATGAGACATTTTCTAAGATTGTCTACCATAGGAGAGAGGGGTCAAATTTCTATATTTCAATATTATTCACAATTGACTCTAAAGAACAATTTACATCATTTCAAGACAGTGAATGATGCTTTATTTTATCACTACATGTGCATATTTGATAAAGAACGTCAGAAGAAGAGAGTGTCAGATGAAGCTTGGAATGTCGTGAACTAGTATGGGTGTATGTTCCTACAATTCCCTACTTTTTCTTACCTCAAAGTACGATGCTATGATGGTGAACCCTTCATATTTCCTAGGTACCCATTAGATAAAATTATGCTCATGGAGTTGGCTCATCAAATGGTAGTAGTGCATGAATGACAATTAGGTTTACACAAGCCTAGTTTCAAGTTTTCTCTCACTATTGGGAGATATTAAATCAATTCCATCTACAAAGCAAGAGTCATGGATGAAGAGATGAGAAGGGTAACAATGAGGTTCTTCAAAGCTAGGAAACATTTTGACTACAGAGGTATGAAGAACAAACTTAAGAAGAGTTATACCCATGTTCACTGTGTAGAGGATATTTGGATTGATTGTAGAACAAAAGAGGATATCAGAAGGTTTGACTATTGTTGCCTTACTGTGGAACAAATTGAGAACCTGAATCTTGCTGAGATTCTTGAGGATCTTGAAGACGATGAAAACATTCTAGATCCAATGTATGAAAAGAATAAGGTTATCGGTTCACCCTTGCCTCTCATCCAATGGTCTCAGAAGGAAAAAATTTCAATAAGGGCCAAATTACAAAATATTCTATCCAATACCAATGTCTGGTTGACACAGAAGGGGATTCAATTGAAGCCTTTCCGAACTGGAACAAAAGATGATATTGTTGGGCCAGTAGGAAAAACTTCAGAGTCAAGAACAAAAACAAGTAAGACTCATTGGCCCCAAAGGCTCCTAATTTCAAATTCAATGTTGGAAAAGGTAGAGATAAGGATCAAGGCGAATCCTCAGCTCGAGATACTCAAACAAAGATAGAAGTTGAAGAAGAGTTTCTCAAGGAAGAGATACAATGAGAAGATGAGAGAGAGTTAGAGGAAGAGAAATAAGAGGAGTATGATGAGGAGGGGCTACCAGAAATTCATAGTACTTCCCAGTCCAAAGGGACATAAAAAATCATCCCTCCTACATCTCATGATGATCCAAGTACAACTACCCCTCTAGTTTCAATTTCTAATCCTATTAATTTTGGTTCCACTATTTCTTATGTGACTGAGACTCCTGGTGTAGTGATTCACACCATTCCTTCTACAACAACTAATGATTCATCTCTAGATACCCCACATGATAACATTGAGAATGTATTCCTGCCAAATTTGTCTGAAGTGTCCTCTTCTATGTTAAAATATTTTAATAAATTCATGTTAGAATATGAGCTTCCGCCCAAAGTTTCATTTGTTGAGAACCCACTTGCAATTGTAACTTCCACACCTCCTATTATGACCACAAACATAAAGAATCATGAATTTTCATCTCAAATGTTAGCCACAAGAGTAGAAGATGATACATGTTTACCACCTAGGCCAGTCTCCAATGCCCCCAAGATACCCCATAGGATAACATTGAGAATGTATTCCTACCAAATTTGTCTAAAGTGTCCTCTTCTATGTTAGAAGATTTTGATAAATTCATGTTAGAATCTAAGCTTCATCCCAAAGTTTATGTTATTGAGAACCCACCTAGATTTGTAATTTCCACACCTCCTATTATGACAACAAACATACAAAATCAAGAATTTTCATCTCAAGTGTTAGCCACAAGAGTAGAAGATGATACATGTTTACCACCCTAGCTAGTCTCCAATACCCCCAAGAGAAAGAAATAGGTAGTCTCCCTAGATGACTTCGACTTTAGCCAATTAGTTCTTGTCAAACCTAAGGTTACAGAGAAGGCTAAGATCATAGGTAGGCAAACTCATGAAGGAACTATAAAAGATGCTCAATCATCTTTTGATAATCTTGTGGAAAGGTATAATGAGGAAAAAATCAAGAAAGAAAATTGAAGAAACGAGTGGAACAAATCACCAATGTGTTGATCAAGATAACAAATTCTTTAGAGGTAATTAAACCAGTCACCTCATCAATTGATGAACAGGTCATCACGCAGGCTGAGAAAGTGAATTCATGAGGAAGATCAGTTGGTGAATGGATGGATAGGATATTGAGCTAAGGAACACATCTCCTATGTTCTGCAGTTGCTCTAATCAACAATCGAGAGGGTGTCAAGTCTGAGATAGATAAAATATTTTATCTATTTTCACAGGAATTAGAAACACGAGAAGAACTTTGACTTATGGTTGAAGTTAGAAGATTTTCAATTAGATGTTCTACTTGATAATGCATTGCTTTCTTCAAGGGACATGTACATTGAACAAAGAGAAGCATTAGAACATCAAATGAACATCTTGGAAATGCTTATTAAAGATATGAGAAAGGCCCAAAGACATAATGACAAAGGTAAGGAAATCATTGAAAATGTATCAACACTTCTTTGTATAGTCCTTGATTGAAATCAAAAGCCTCATCATGAAGATTTTATCATCAAAGAGTTCATCTTGCTCATAGGAGAGGAGGTTGACAAATATTTTTTCTCAATATTTTTCATTGGTAAGCCAATAGATATTAAAGTTAATTTGAATAACTTGTCTTCTCTTTTAAAGAAACATAAAAGATGATATATTGGCCTTGAAGATTCTATCACTCGGGTCAAGGTTCAAGGTTATCACGAGCCATACTCAGTGACCTGATGAAGAACGAATGAATATTTCTCTTCAAAAGTTTGAGGAATTTATGAAGCAAGATCATAATGGAGTTTCTGGCACACTTATTAGTTTAAATTTTTCTCAATTTGTAGGTGCATTTTCCCAGTTAAAATTTGCCACTTCAAGTATCATTTTGTATTCATTTTTTTGCATCTAGAATATGCACAAGTTCTAATTCAAGTGGGACTCATTTTTTACTTAGTCATAGTTTGTTGTAGCTTTCCTAGATTAGCTCATTGCACCTCACCTATATATATGAGGTTACTCATTGTAATTAGGATCTTTAATTTTATGCAATAAAACTCTGTCGAAGTGAAAAGCAAAGTGAGACTTTGAGTTCATATTGTTATTTTGCAAATTTGATAAAAAAACTAGTCATCTTTGGCATTTAGACTTTGTCGAATGCATTGTGGTATATGGTGAGAATGTTCTTACGTCCTTCTTGTTATTAACTCTTGTTTTGATCAAGTAAAAGCATTGTGGAGAAATAGTATTAAAGAGTAGAACAAATTTTGTCTTGTAAACTTTGTGTTACATTTCACCATTTGTGAAATAGGATTAGTACAAGAGATAGCTATTTGAAGACTTTGAGCTTCATTTTGTTATTTCAAGTAAAAATTGTTAAAATTATAATTAAATATCAATACAAAGACTTTTTTCTTTGTCTTGTTATCTTGGTAAAATATTGTGGGTTATAGAAGCTATTTGTAAAAGGCTGATAGGATTATAGTGACTGTAAGATTGTGCTTGAACACTATTTTCTAGTCCCAGAGAAGCAACATAGGACTTTGCACCTTCACGAAAACTTTTCTTCTCGTTATTTGTATTTCTCATTAGCATACTTTGAATTATTCCACAGTGACTTCAAAGTTGTATTAATCATTACTACTCTAAATTGTAATCCTTTTTGAAGAAAGAGAAAAGAATAAGATATGTTCTAAAAGACAGAATAAGATGATCTACTACCCAAATTTAGATTAGGAATCATAGTTAAATTTTTGTTCTAAGTAGAGAAGAGTAGTAAGCAAAATGGGGAGTCTTCTCTTATAATTAGGAGAGATTTAATCTCGCACATTGTGGTTGAAACCACAATTTTGTGAACTTCCCCAATTTACAAAATTTTCACCCAACAATACTCAATTGTTTATATACTAAGAACACTAGCTTCTTGTTTTTGTTTCTCCATCCACCACTACTCTTAAATTAATCAACAATATATAATAATAATTTCCATGTTTAGTTATACTTTGTAGTTTGGTATTTTCTCTCTCATGATTCCATGATTCTACTTTTGTCAAATATCATGTGAGCCTAACTGATTCAATATTTATTGAATCATGATAGAGTGGTCCCAAGCATGTGCACATAATGTTAAGAGGATTCATGAATAGTGATACAAAATAATTTATATCTTTAATTCCATCCTCATAATCATCTCAATATATCTAGTATTAGGTATAATAGGTTTCTTCATAGCATGGTTATCAAGGCCTAGGTTTCAAATAATTTTAATGGAATTATCTTATAGAGACTATAGGTAAACACTCTTCTAGGTTTAGTAGAACCAATAACATAATAAGGGGTGCACTCTCCTATCACTTGGCCTATAACTATCTATTATTGTTAATGAGTTAGCCTCTTTATTTAAAAAATATTATTCCTCTTGTTGGTTCTAGAAAATTGGAATAACAATTCTAAGAGTTAATAAATGTGGACTATTCGAAAATTATTTTAGTTCAATCATTCCATGGACAACTAGTATTTAAAACTTTTATAGTGGTCAAACCTCGTGGTTATCTTTTACAATTTTTTCATGTTATAAAGGTTGTGACTATGCTTGTTGAATTAAATATCATTGTTTCTATATGGTATTTATAGATGGAAAATGTTGGGTTTACAATATGTAAGCTTGCCTTAAATATTTGGAAGGTATATGCCAATAAATTTTAATGAAATTTTAAATTTTCTCAACCCTATACCTAACTAAATTACTCGTGAACTACCAAATTCATAGAAAAAAAGTGACGAATCAGGAAACAAGCATCTTCAAGAACTCATCAAATTGGTAGTTTGTTATGAGGTGGATCATGAATATGTGATGTTCAAGTTATTTTTTCAATCCTTGGATGGTGATTCTAGAGAATCACGTGCAAGTTTATCTTCTTCTTCTTTTTTTTTTTTCTATTTTTACATGGTATGAATTTTATTTAGTATTTGTAGAGTCCTTTGGTAGAAAAATAATCATAACAATTTGATTAAAAGATTTATAAGTATTCATATAAATTGAAATAAATTTGTCAATGCATTTGATATAGTTTTTCTTACATATATGAGGGATATTTTAGAGAATACGAGACCTCTTAAATGCTTTAATCTATTCCTCCACCTTGGGTCATTTGATTTTTATTCATTTTATCCTATAAGATACAAGTTCCTTGTGAGTTTTCAACCTGCTTATAGTTTCATAATCAACATTAATGAGAACATTAAGTAATCGTATCTTGTAGGTTCCTCATCCAAGAATGTCAAAAATACCAAATCCTCACCATTTCTTTAAAATTATAGTGTTGGTGATTATAATTCTCTCATGTGACTTGAATCTATGTCATGGTGTGATGTGCGTTATATGCCACATGAGAAGTGTTGTTGCAATGGCCTTATAAAAAAAATAACGAGAATTGCATGTGAAGTTAGGCCTATTAGTATCATAAATTAGTTTTCTTTGGATGACGAATTCTTCCTCATGATTCCAAAAGGAAATAATCCATCTTTAAGTCCATGACTTTGTATTTATGAAGCATCATTGTTTCTATTAATGCTTCAAATAAAGCATATGATGAGTTCAAACTATTTACAATATAGATGCAGAGTTTGTTCTAGACATTAAAATTTTACATCTAGGAGATGAAGATGACATTGCAAAAAAATATCTCCATGTTGGCTTTCTTTTGAAAGATGATGACTATCAAATAATATAGGTGCATTCCTAGAAAACAATGATGCTCTTATTCTATTGCCTCATGAATGAGCATTATAGTTTTAAATAATAATTTGGAAGGTTTTAGCTTTTAGTCTATGACCTTCTATTTATCAAGCACCATTGTTCCTATTCATACTTCGAATTAAGCATGTGATGAGTTCAAACTATTTGCAATTGAATATGTAGAGTTTTTTCAAAACATTAAGATTTTAGATATAGGAGATATTACCAAAGCAATATCTCCGTGTTGGATTTCTTTTGAAACATCATGATTATCAAACTATTTATATGCATTCCTAGTAGACAAAGATGCTCTCATTTTATTTGCCTCATTGAGGAGCATCATAGGCATGAATGATAAATGTTTCCTCATAATTCCAAAAGGTTTTATCTTTTAGTCTATGACCTTCTATTTATCAAGCACCATTGTTCCTATTCACACTTCAAATAAAGAATTTGATGGGTTTAACTATATACAATTGTAGATGTAATTTGTTCAAGACATTAAATTTTTAGATATAGGGGATGAAGATAGCATCAATGAAGCAATATCTCCATATTGTTTTTATTTAGAAAGATGGTGAGTATCAAACACTTTAGGTGTGTTACTAGCAAACAATGATGATCTCCTTATAATTGCCTTATGAAGGAGCATTGTAGGTTTGATTGATAAATGCTTCCTTGTAATTTCAAAAGGCTTTAACTTTTAGTCTATGGCCTTCTATTTATCAAGCACCATTTTTTCTATTCATATTAGACCATGAACAAACAAGAGATGTGCGCTCATTGAAAAAATCAGCCTTCCTTACATTTTACTCTAAATCCACACATAAGAATTTCTTGAGATACAATTACCTAGATTTATCATACAAGGAGCCACTCACATTAGAGCTCTTGACCAACTTCTATAAGTGGGAATTTTTTGAACTCCCACTACGATATTCCAAGTTCAGCCTAAAACAATTACTTTGCTATATTTTGTATTTCTTCCTTACAAGATTGTATGTGCCTTTGTGATCATCTTTATGACGTTTTTAAGACCTTATTTTTGTTTTCCTCATTCTAAACAACTCACATCACCATATTTTTTTATGAATATTCCTTGAATAAATAAGAATTCTCTCTTGATAAAAGTTGAAAGAATATTAATTGTCATAACGCTTTTCAAGATGATTGAATTGTTTCTTGAACAAACCAATAGAAAACAATACACAAAGTATACATTATACCCCAAACAAGTGATTTCTTTTACATTTAGGGATAAAAATCTAGAATCCTTTTGTAAATATGATCTCATATATCCTCATTTGACATACATCATTTCCTTCAAAACTATGGATTCTGCTAAAGTTTCACATTCTCTTTTGGCTAGATCTACAAGTATGGCTTAGCCGGGGATGCTCCATTGGGTCAAAAGCAACCAATCTACTCAAAATCCTTAGAACCAATGAATTTTATTTGGGAATTCTATGCAAAAACAAAATAAAAAATTTCTTTCACAAACAAGCTAGATATTTTCTAGCTCTATCTTTCCATATCTTAACCAGCATATGTCAAGGTACCTAAGATTGATATAGATATGAAAACTTAATTTCCACTAAGCAATTACATTTGCTTGTCAATTTTTAAAGCCTTTTCAAAAAAATCCATCTTGTGCATATTCTAAAATTATTACAACTCACGCCATTGTGTATATCTGCACGTTTTGCATTGATATCTAGTGAGGATTGTGCACTATACTCATCTCTCTTGTACACAATGATAATCTTATTCTATTTAAAAGCTTACATTGTTGGCACGAGCAAGGAGTACTCAGATTGTTAAATATGATGAAACACTGTGACCACCTCATAAATATTCATGCCTTTTTTGCTCTCTAATAATTTTGTTCCACAAGAAGATGTTTTGCCAAATTTATCACTAGCAAAATTCGATGTTGTTGAGAACAACTTAAAAAAAAGCCAGTTTTTGTACCATGAATAAACTTAATTACACATGCAATTAATTTATCCCATCATACCATTTCATTACCTTTATTTATGTCTTTTTTGTACATGTTATAATTTGATAAGATCTTATGTAAAAGTTCTTCAAACTAGTAAATAAATGTCTTGTTATGATTTGTCTTTATCCTTTCAATATAAGGTATATGTTGTTTATTTTATATGATTATATGTATCGATTTTTATTGTATATATAGAAAGAAATATCTAGAATCAAAGATTATTTTATATAATTGGAGAATTTTATGTATGGTGTATTATATCATTTTTCTTGATATTGCATTTTTTACAAATTTTATAATCTTGTAATTATGTAAATTTTAAGATCATGTAGAGTTTGACTCTGAAGTCAAACATAATCTTTATGGCATGCATAAAATTGTAGTTCCATGTTGAGTTCCCACATTCTTGTTCAAACTAAAGAAGTAATAAGCTTTGACTATTGGACTTCCAAATCCAAACCCAAGAGTTTGGATCCCTATCAAATGTCTATAGAAAAATGTCTTTTGGTTATATTTCCAAAATGAAACATATGAGATGTGGTGTATTCCTAGATAAGAAGAATTTAAAAAGAAATTCTAACATGTGAATCTCTAGCATATTCCCTCAAACAAAGATCATAAGTAATAAATCGCTAATTAAGAAGAAATGAAGGATAATTTAGAAGCTAATGGATGGTTTTCTCGTAGTTTGATAGACATTAGTGTCAACGGTTAAACGGATGAAGTATAAATTCAATGGATTTGTCCCATCATCCAAGATGCATTCAAAATGGTACTCCATAATAGATACCAACCTAGGGCATGTAGGCATGTAGGAATTTGATGAAGGGATACTCCACCTAGCACTCGCACATAGCACAATAACATATATTAACACAAAAAATGCAAGAAGGAAAATACAATCAATTTTTTATTTCTTCAATAAAATGGAATTACAGATTCAAACATTACAATGCTATAGCCACATGGGCTTAACTCATCTCCCTAGGAAAATCATACAATTTAGAGCCACAATCTTCATTGGTGGAGTTGTCTTTTGTAACCCCTGCTCCCCTCTTTATTTACACCAATAACCACCTTAGAATGTACTGGAAAGTGTAACTATTCATTTTCTCACCTAGGAAAGATTTTCATTTGAAAGTTGAATTTTCGTAGCACAACTTTCGAGAGTCATAAATTTTGACTTGGGCATCTAATTTTCTTTTATAGTATATAGTTGGAAAACTCGTGAAGAGATTTACAATGCCGAAATATCTAAAGGTCATTTTATCCATTTTTTTTTGAATTTTTTCAAGGCTTCTAAGGTCTTCAAATTTGATTTTGAAACTTGATAGAAGAAATTTGTCAGGATGAAAACATTAATATCTCTCTAATGGTATAGGATATGAGATGCTTTTTTTACCATTCACTTTATTTTTTAATTTTGTTGCTTGGGGCCAATTTTCATGTCCATACGTGCCCACATATGCTGATTTACTAAGAAAAATAGGTGATTATTTTTTTCCTTTTCAAAAATCTAACTATCCTACACCACATAATTGTCATCATGGATTCCAAAACAACTAAAGGAACCTACCTTTGGGTGATGCAAGATTGTCCTTACACTATTGCATGTTACTACATCATACACCTCTTCTTTCCCACTTAACCAAATATTCTTCACGCTACCTATTTCTTGTAACCACATGACTATCTAAAATTTCTTCTCTCTCTTCTTTCTTATGCATGAGCATCCCTGATTCATAGCAATCTTGCATCAACCAAAAACATTTTCTTTCTATTTGCAGTTTCAACTTTTCTTTCTATGTGTCCCGATTTTGGCTCACTGGATCCTATGGAGTTGGATTCTACTTGAATACTTGATCATCTTTCTTGTTTCTAGACCGCATCGCATTTGGATCATTTTCCGGCAAGATATTGCTATCGATTTCCTTGACAGTTTCCTATTATCGGTTGACAGTTCTTGTTACCGGTTGCCAGGAGCTATTTTGGTGATCTACTAGAACCCCCTTCTAAAGCTTATGAAGCCTTGGGCATTGATTCCAATGTTCCTTGGCGTTTGGCCGACCTTTTCCCACAATTTATGTTTCATCCTTTGGATTTTTTGGAGGAATCTCTTGGCATAGGCTGACCTTGTTTATTTTGCATGTTAGGTCTTGTTCTTTGGGTTTTGATCCCTTTTGGGCCAATTGAATCCTTTGGATCGATATATATAATTTCAATTGTGCATTAGAATGTAATCAATCATAAAATCAAGTAGCTAGACTATGCATAGAAGATAGATCCTAAGATTCAAGGTCTCGGTTGTGACCTATTATGTATGTTCTACCAGGCCTGTGAGCCAGTTATGTTGTAACCCGGTTGTTACCAATTGGATGTAATCAATTTTCATGGAATAAAACAATCTGTTCTGCATTGCCTCCATCATATCTTTGTGTTTCCATTGTGTTTACTCTTGCTGACCAGTCCGGATTGATCTCTTTGAGGTCCCTCCTCATCGGTGACTGCTTCAAGTGGTATCAGAGCAAAGTTTCGTTATGGGGGTTGTGTGCCCTGAAATTTTTGTTGTAGGGTGGCAGATTGCGGATCCGACCTATAGCTGCAGAGGATTAGCGTGAACAATGGCGCGAAGAGGAGCTAGGAATGGTGGAGCGTGTGGGAATGCAGACCCAGTTGTGAAGGAGATGTTGCGAGGTATAGAAGCCTAGTTGGAAGTCGTGGAGACAGCCTAGAGAAGAGGTTGATATATTGAAGATGTAAGTGAAGATGAAGGAGAAGAAGCCCTGACAAAACAAGCAAACCTACCACTACTTGATCCAGATGAGGAAAGGTTTTTGAGGGTTTTGAGTAGGGCGAACACTAAACCTCATTTTACCCCACTGGAATATGATGGGAAGTTGGAGTTGGATGAATTAATGGATTGGATCTCGGAGATGGATAAGTATTTTGATTTTGAAAACACTACAGAAGAGAGGAAGGTGAAATATGCTTGTACCTTGTTGAAAGGTCATGCATCTCTTTGGTGAGAGCATTTGCAAGTCGATAGACAAAGAAGAGGTAAAGAGAAGATTAAGACATGGGATCGGATGATTGCTAAGTTGAAGTCAAAGTTTATGGCAGTTGATTATCAAGTGAATCTGTTCTGGAAGTTGCAAAATTTGAGACAGAAGGAATCTAGTGTGAAGGAGTACACCAAAGCATTCTACAAGTTGAATATCAGATCTAGACATGTTGAAGATGAAGTTGAACAAGTTGCAAGATATTTGAATGGATTATGGATGTCTATACAACATGAACTCAGTTTGATCAAATTGGAGAGTGTTGAAGAGGCTTACCAGTATGCCCTAAAGGTGGAAGAGATGTTAAACAAAAGACATGAGCAGAGGCAGAGAGGAAGAGGTGGAAGGTTTACTGGAGGAAGATTTCAAGGAGGAAGAGGATATACAAGAGGTAGAGGAACCAATACAGATCAGAACAAGGACAAGGAAGTGAACAAAGAAGGTAATTCATACCGGAAGGATGATAGAAATTTCTACCAGAGGAGAGAACCAGATGGTTACTAGAATGAGAATTTTGGAAGACAGTAGACAAGAGAACATTTAGAGGAGCCTGCTTTAAGTGTGGAGGAGAAGGAGATCATGCATTCGAGTGTAAGAAGACATAAAATACCAGAAGAGCAGCAGTGGTGGAAGAAAACCCCACCGAATCAAACAATAAACCGGAAGATGGAGAACTATTGGTGATGAGGAGAGCTTTGTGTCATACCAGAGGAGATGAAGAGCCCTTGCAGAGGAATAATCTGTTCAAGACCAGATGTAAGGTATCTGGTAAGTGTTTAAAAGTTGTTATTGATAGTGGTAGCTCATATAATATTGTTTCAAAAGAGATGGTGAATAAGTTGAAATTGGAGAGATTGAAACACCCTAAGCCTTATCAGATAGCATGGATTCAGGATGAACATAAGTTGTTAGTAAGTGAGCAATGTTTGGTGAAATTGAAAAATTGGGAATTATCATGATGAAGTCTTGTGTGATATTATGCCTATGGATAGTCATCTTTTGTTGGGTAGACCTTGGTTGTTTGATAGACATGCAGTACATGATGGGAGGAAGAATACATACACTATTGTGGCCAGTGGGATGAAGCAAACCTTGTTGCCTTTGGAGGAAACTTTAAAGAACGAAGTTTGTACGAATGCTAGAATTTGTTTGTTAGATGGAAGGAAATTCATGGATGGATTGAGACATGAGAATGTGTGTTTTTCCTTAATTCCTAAGAAGAAACAGAAACCGAAATTGGAAGGAGAACACTTGGAAGAGATAAAATATTTGTTGACAGAATATGAAGACATCATTTCAGATAATGTACCTGATGGATTGCCACATGTGAGAAGTATTAGTCATTGCATGGACTTGGTTCCCAGAGCTAGTTTACCTAACAAAGTTGCACACCGGTTGACGCCGATAGAGAATGATGAACTGAATAGACAAGTGCAAGAGTTGTTGAAGAAAGGTTTGATCAGAGAAGGTCTGAGCCCTTGTGCAGTATCAGCAGTATTAGCACCTAAGAAGAATGGAGACTAGAGAATGTGTACTAATTCCAGAGAAATAAACAAGATCACGGTGAAATACCAGTTTCCTTTGCCTAGGATGGATGACATAATGGATTGTTTGAGTGGAGCAAAATACTTTACAAAGATAGATTCGAAGAGTGGATATCGTTAGATCAGGATTGGAGAAGGTGATGAGTGGAAGACAACATTTAAGACAAATGAAGGACTGTATGAATGGTTGGTGATGCCTTTTGGATTGACTAATGCATCGAGTACTTTCATGAGGCTGATGAATGAGGTATTGAAGAAATTGTTGGGTAAGTTTGTTATTGTGTATTTGGATGACATTATGATTTTTAGTAAGACAAAAGAGGAGCATTTGTTGCAGTTAAGACAAGTTTTGCAGAGGTTGAGAGAAGAGAAGTTGTTGATCAATATTAAGAAGTGTACTTTCATGAAGTATGAGTTAGTCTATTTAGGATTTGTGATATCTGAGGATGGTTTGGAGATGGATCTTGAGAAAGTGAAATCAATTGTTGAATGGCCTACACCAGAAAGCATTGGAGAGGTAAGATCATTTCATGGATTGACTAGTTTTTACCGGAAGTTTATTAGAAATTTCAGTTCAGTTTGTAACCTTATGATTGAGACCATGAGAGAAGATTGGAAGGAATTCAAGTGGACCACTAGAGCAAACAAAATTTTTGAACTGTTGAAGCAAAAAGTGACTGAGCAGATTGTGCTAACTTTACCAGATTTCAATAAAGTATTTCAAGTGGATTGTGATGCAAGTGGAACAACAATAGGAGCAGTCTTGAGTCAGGAAGGGAGAGCAGTAGCCTATTTCAATGAGAAATTGAATGATGCTCGGAGGAGATATTCAGTGTATGATCATGAGTTTTATGCCATAGTTCAAGCCTTGAAGAAGTGGAGACATTACTTGTTGCCTAAGGAGTTTGTGTTGTATACAGATCATCAAGCTTTGCAATATTTGAACAATTAGAGTAAGTTGAATCAGAGACATATGAGATGGGTAGAATTCTTGCAGAGTTACACCTTTGTGTTGAAGCATAGAAGTGGGAAATCTAACAAAGTTATTGATGCATTGAGTAGGAGAAGGAATTTGTAGACAGAGATGAGGGTGACAGTATTAGGATTTAAAGATTTGAAGACCTTGTATGATGATGACCCATATTTTGTAGAACCTTGGAAAGCATGTAGAGAACCGGTTATGGTAGATAGAAGCAAGTGGTTGGATTAATTCATTTAGGATGGGATGTTATTCAGAGGAGTTCAGTTGTGCATACCTAAGAGTTCTATGAGGGAGAATTTGATAAAGGAGAAACACAATGGAGGCTTAGCTGGACATTTTGGCATTGACAAAATAGTAACATTGGTGAGTGAGCAATACTTTTGGCCCCAGATTCATAAGGATGTTAAGATATATGTGCAGAGTTGTAGAGTTTTTCAAGTTGCAAAGGGTAGTAGTCAGAATGTGGGAGTATAAACCTTTGACAGTACCAGTAAGACCTTGGGAGGATATAAGCATGGATTTTATACTTGGATTGCCTAAGACACTGAGAGGGAATGGTTCTATATTTGTGGTAGTGGATAGATTCTCGAAGATGGCTCATTTCATACCTTGTAAGAAGACATCAGATGCATTACATGTAGACCTATTTTTCAAGGAAGTGGTGAGATTGCATGGATTACCTAAGAGCGTAGTTTCAGATAGAGACACTAAGTTTGTTGGCTATTTTTGGAGAACACTTTGGAAGAAGATGAAGATAGATTTGAAGTTCAGTTCTACTTTTCATCCACAGACTGATGGATAGACAAAAGTAGTTAACCGAAGTTTGGGAAATTTATTGAGATGTTTAGTAGGAGATAAAACCAGAAGTTGGGATTTGATCCTTGCACAACTAGAATTTGCCTACAACAATTCAGTGAATAGTAGTACTAGAAGAACACCTTTTGAGATTGTTACCGGAGTGCATCCTAGAGGTATATCAGAATTGAGAGACATTACTAGTGAAGACTAGATAAGTTCAGAAGCAGAAGACTTTGTAGGTCATATGGCAACATTGCATATTCAGGTTAAGCAACATTTGGAAGACATGAACAACAAGTATAAGGAGAAGGCAGATGAGAAGAGGAGACATAAGGAATTTGAAGTTAGCGATGAAGTGATGGTATATCTAAGAAAAGAGAGATTCCTAGTTGAAACTTATAACAAGTTACAGATGAAGAAGTTTGGACCTTGCAGGATTTTGAGGAAGTTCAGTTCTGGAAATGCATATGAAGTGGAGTTACCAGATAATTTGAGTATTTCGCTTGTGTTTAACATTGTAGATCTTCATGAGTATCATGAACCAGAATTTAGTGAGGAAAGTGTTACAGAATTGGAGAAACAATTGCCCTGGAAGAAACCAGATTAGATAGAAGAGATTTTGGACAGTAGGATTGGGCGTAGTACCCGAAGCAGTCAATATAAGGAGTATCTTGTGAAGTGGAAGGACATACCAATTGAAGATTCATCTTGGATTTCTCAGGAAGAGGTAGACCGCCTTGGTTTTCCTCTGACTCCGACAAAGTGAGAGGCTCACTTTTTCAATAACCTCGGATGTCTGATGCAAGAGCATCCCCGGTTCATAGCAATCTTGCATCAACCAAAAACATTTTCTTTTTGTTTGCAGTTTCAAATTTTTTTCTGTTTGTCCCGGTTTTGGCTCACTGGATCCCATGGAGTTGGATTCTACTTGAAGACTTGATCATCTTTCTTGTTTCTAGACCGCATCTCATTTCGATTATTTTTCAGCAAGATATCGCTATCGGTTTCCTTGACAGTTTCCTATTAACGATTGACAATTCTTGTTACTGGTTGACTAGACCTATTTTGGTGATCTACCAAAACCCCCTTCTGAAGCTTGTGGAGCCTTGGGCATTGATTCCAATGTTCCTTGGCGTGTGGCCAACCTTTTCCCGCAATCTAAGTTTCATCCTTTAGATTTTATGGAGGAATCTCTTGGTGGAGGCCGACCTTGTTTATTTTGCACATTAGGTCTTGTTCTTTGGGTTTTGATCCCTTTTGGGCCGACTGGATCCTTTGGATCGATATATATAATTGTAATTGCGCATCAGAATGTGATCAATTAGATAATCAAGTAGTTAGACTGTGCATAGAAGATAGATCCTAAGATTCAAGGTCCCAGTTGTGACGTATTTTGTATGTTCTACTAGGCCTGTGAGTTGGTTATGATATAACCTGGTTGTTACCAGTTGGATGTAATCAATTTTCATGGAATAAAACAACTTGTTCTGCATTTCCTCCATCATATCTTTGTGTTTCCATTGTGTTTAATCTTGCTGGCCGATCCAGATTGATCTCTTTGAGGTCCCTCCTCACCAGTGACTGCTTCACTTTCTCAGGAGTAGATGTCAAAATACTCCATTGCGCTTATATTGGTCCCACTTCAATGTCTTCTTCATGATACTCTATCAAATCAATAATGTTGTTCACATAGGTTATATGTTAATTCCACTAGTTAACCCCACCTCATACACATTTCTTGAATCATATTTCTTTACAATCTTTGATGGTCCAAAATAATTTATTTTTAACTTATTATATGTTCCCATAAGGAACCTTTCTTTCTTTAGATGGACCATAACTTCATCACTAGCATTGAATTATTTGAAATTCATCTTACTAATGTGATTTCTTACTTCTTTGTGTAAGTTCTTCATGTGTTTTGCAAAGTTCTTATCATCTGCACTACTTTTCTCCATTATCTATCTTCTTCAACTTAGAAGCATTCTACTCCCATATGTAGTTTGGAATGAGGATTTACAAGTAATCATATTGACATAATTGTTGTAATTAAACTTTGTCTGTGGTAAAGTCAAATCCCCTCACATGGGCTTGTCTCCTACTAAGAATCTCAATGGGTTTCCCAAACTCATATTCACCACCTCTATTTCCCCATTAGTCTACAAATGGTTTGTAAAAATTAGAAACTTCAAACTTGTCTTTTATTTCATCCATAAGGTCCTCTAGAAGTACCCAAAAAATTAAGTATCTATTTATGAAACTATACTCTTCGGTAGACCATGTAGTCTTACCACCTCCTTGAAAAATAGCTATGCAATATGAACAACATTATTATTTTGACATGGAATGAAAAGTGGAATCTTAGAAAAGACCCCAAATACTGATTTGTGTCCCCTCTATGTCCTTAGTAAAATAAGAATAAAATCCATACTAATATCTTCCCATGGTCTCTTTGGTATAGGTAATGGATGATACAACCTAATATTCTAACTTACTCCTTTGGCCATTTGACATACTTTTGCAACTTTGCACAACTTCTTCACATCCTATTGTAATTGTGGCTAGTAATAATTCTCACTAACAAGAGAAATGGTCTTATCTCAGTCAAAGTGTCCAACCAATCCTCCACTATGCTTCTCTTTGATCAAGTTATCTCTCATAGAACTCTTTAGAATTCATAATTGGTTTCCTCTAAATAATATTCCATATTAGATTAAGTAATCCAACCATTTTGTCATGTAGGTTCCAAACAAGCTTTCCAATCCTTTGCAAACTCTAGATCTTTAGGATACATAGTTTTTGAGTTCATCAAACCCAACAACTGCTATCTTCATATTTGTCAACAAACTTTTCCTTCTACTTAGGGTGTCAACAACTTCGTTTAACCTTCCATTCTTGTGATTCAAAACAAAAGTATAACTTTGTAAAAATTCAACCCATTTTAAGTGCATTTGATTTAACTTTCCTTGACTATTAAGATACTACAAAGCCTAATGATTAGTATATAAAAAAACTCATTTGGCAATAAATAGTGTCTCCATTTTTTCAAAGCCTAAGCTATAACATAAAACTCATGATCATAAAGAAAATACTTTTTCTTGGCACCATTAAGCTTCTCGCTAAAACAAGCAACTAACTTACCTTCATTACTCAAAGAAACTCCTATGACACTACCACTAGCATCATAATCTTAAAAAAATGCCTTATTAAATCTAAAAGTGCCAAAATAGGTTTCTTTGTGACTTTCTTCTTCAACATTTCAAAACTCTTGGTTACTCCTATAGTCCACTTAAAATTCTTCATATCCCCTCTCATTATCTCTATTAGGGTTGCATAAATACTAATAAAATTCTTAATAAACTTTATTTAAAGAATTACTATACCATGAAAGGTTTTTACCTCTATAGCACTCCTTGGTGTAGGCCATTCGATGATATCCCTTGCTTTCTTTGGATCCATCTTAAGAGCCTCAATTGAGATAACAAATCCCAAGTACACTAGCTACTTATCAATATTACAATTATTTAATTTATTTAGAAACTTCTCCTCCCTTATCTTCTCAAAAACTCTTCGCATATGCATCAAGTACTCCTCCAATGTCTTATTGAAAATCAAAATGTCATCTAAATAAATAATAACAAATTTTCTCAAAACAAAATTCAATACCTTATTCATAAGCCACATAAATATGCTCTGTCCATTAGTTAGCCCAAATGATAGGACTAACCACTTGTACAAGCCAAGCTCTTTGATATTGAAGGTTTTCTTCCATTCATCCCCTTCTCTGATACAAATATAATGATATCCACTCTTCAGGTCAATATATTGTGAAGTACTTGTCTCCACTCAAACAATCCATAAGGTCGTCCATCCTTGGTCATGGAAATTTGTATTTGATTATGATCTTGTTAATGGTTTGAGAGTTTGTGCACATCCTCCATTCTCCATGTTTCTTTGGTGCTAATACTACATGTACTGCACATGGACTCAAGCTCTCTCAAATCAATCCTTTCATCAATAGCGCTTGAATTTTTTTGTTCAGCTCCTCATTCTTTGGAGGAGTCACTCTATGGACCATCTTATTTTGTAAACGAGCTCCTGAGATCAAATCCATCTGGTGACTAATCTTCTTCACTAGTGGTAAACCCTCAAGTACATTATCTGACACAATATCACAAAACTACTCTAATATATCTAAGACTTCTATGGGTCTATCCACATCTTCTTTTTTATTGACTTAGGGAATCAATGCATATGACATATGCTTGTGCTTCATACCCATCCAAATTTTTTCCCCCAAAACTAAACAAATTCTTGCATTAATACATACCTTTTCTTCCACCTCTTTTAGGGGCTTCAACTTGTGTAAAACTCCATCCTTTGTTAGGGAATACGTGTTGGCATGTCCACCATGTATTGCACATTGATCAAATTTTCATAAGCTCCCTAATAACATATGACAACCATTCATAGGCATGATGTCACACAGTATCTCATCATGGTAATTCCTAATCTTGAACTATATCTATAGTCCTTCCGCAACCATGCGAATATATATATGGATGTGGTTTCCTCCTCTCCAACTACAATTTGTTAACCATCTCCTTTGAAACAAGATTATGAGTGCTACTACTATCAATGATACTCTTCCTGTAAATTGGTGATTTCTCCTCATTTAGGAAGAATCTCCTTGTGACAAGAACTTCTCCTCTTTCTGCATCTTTAGAATTCTCAAATTCACATCTTCATCTATATGTGCAACTAATGGAATTACTTCATGTATTCTACTTGTACTTCCTCGATGTTGTGGACACTTGTATGCTTGATCTATCCTTCTTCTCCACATTGGAAATAGGTTCCACCAAAGTCTCCTCTTCTAGGTTCTCTTCTAGACTTTCATCTTCCTCTTTTGGTCACCACTATTTTTCTCACAAGGCCATAAGGAATTATCTCCTTTATGGTTTCAACTACATCTAGCTTCCTTATTCTTCCTTATGTCTTCATTTTGTCCTTCATATGATCTCCCACCAGTCTTTCCATCACGACCTATTCCTCTCTTCTTTCTTTCAAACCTTCTATTTAGCTTCTCTTCCACCTTTAGGTAAAATTGATAAGCATCCTCAATAGTGGTCATCCTTACCAAACTTATCTCCTCTTATATACTTAGCTTTAACCCATATATGTAATGAACTGCCTTCTACTTGTTGGCCTTAGAATGACATATTCTAATCAACACCATATAGAACTCTTCTATGTATTCTTTGACAAACTAACTTGCCTAATTCAAACCTCACATCTTCTTCAACAACTCTAGTAATCAACATGAATGAACTATCTCTTCAACTTTTCCACCATTTGATCCCATTTTGTTATATTTTTTTACCTCTCTTATTTCTTTCTATATACTTCCTTCCTTCCACCAGATACTAGTATGAACCTTTAGCTTTGTCTTTGGAAATTTGACCTTCTTAAAGTCTTCCACTTCCTCATACTCAAAGTATTCCTCCAAATCATTTATCTAATTAATCAACTTTTCTAGGTTGATATTTTCAAAAAATGTAGAAACTTCAATCTTTGGTCTTTTTCCAATCTTGGAGATGGCCTTTAACATAATTTTATTAGGATCTCATATTGCATCTCATTCTTCATTTAAGTGACCTTATTTAGCTTCATCTTCACTTTTATATCTTCCTCTTGGCTCAAATCATCTACACAACTCCTCTTGTAGTGCATGAACTTGTCTTTGTGGGGGTCTAAAACCCTCTTTTGTTATAACATTTCTTCTATTACCATAGTTTCTTCATGGAGGCATTCTGATCAATTTTCTCATAAATCTTAGGATGTATCATTGTATTAAGCTTTATAGTCATTTCCGCTATATGCACTTAGGAATAATAGAAAAATTAATTTTTACTTAACTTTTATCAAAATTTGCTTATGATTTATTATCATTACTTTGACAATACAACTCATTCACTCACCTTCCTCTATTAAGGGAAATAACACATCTTTTACTTCATTTTATCAATTCATAAGTATCCTTTCTATCAATATGTGTTGGTTTTCTATCAAATTGTTATGGTCTATCCAACTCGAAATATGACAAGTACTCGTAGGCATGCCACATGAAACTTCATCTTTGTAAAATTTGCCTTGAATGAACAATATGACATTATTTACTAACCAAAATTTTCATATCCTTTTACAACTAGGATATGTAGATGATTAACATTGCTCAAATCTTTTCAAATTCAACATTTCTACCATTTCACTTGAAACTCGATTATGAGTGTTACCTATCAATAATCACCATGAAACATTTACCTCTAAATTTAGATATGATTTAATATGAATATTTCCTTTGTATTGGTTCATTCAAATCTTTGGTATGCTTTAACATATTTATTTTTAACAACAATGAATCATTTTTTTCCTAACATTCACTATTGGAAGAAACGTCTTCATCAACAATTGTTATCTTTGCAATCCTTAAATTGGGTATTCTATCTTATTGTAGTTGTGACCAAGTACATTCAAATTATTTTTAATTCACCTCCAGATTTAAAATATGTCCTCTAAATGATCTTTCACTAGATTATTTCGTGTTTGGTACTACCTATTTAATAATGATAAATTCTAACTTTGTGGTAACATTAATTTTCCTCATTTTCTTTTAAGTTCATCATTGCAAGATCCTCTACCACCTTCTTAATTTTTTCTTGTTAAAAATCTACTTCTTCTTCCCCTCATGGTATATGTATTGTGAACTCTGTAGTTCACCTTATCAACAAGCTAAAAGGTTAACATACTTAGTTCTTATTGGATTGATCCCCTTAAGCCTTTGATGTCTTTATTATGCTTGTGATGATCTAATCTAATTTTTAACTGATGAAATTCCTCAATAATATTTCACACAGATCTTTCTATCTTAGATTCTTGAAATGTTTCAATAAATCAAACAAATAATTTGAAAGACCAAATTTAAAATTTAACCTACATGTTATCCTAGCTCAATTATTAATTTTAGACTTACCCCTTGTATTTATTTTCATGAAATAGTGGCATGAACTTTTAGTTTTGCATTTGTAAATTTCAATTGATAAATAATCTCCTCATATTGTCAATGGGCCCTTGGTATACTAGTGAAGTTGAATGGCTTCAAATGAGCCCACTAGGGATCAAGTCTTGCTAAGTGCAAGGATCTAACATCCTAAAGGGATGAGGTCAGGATTGTGCCTCGAACGAATTTGATAGAATGGATACCCCTTAGTCCTTGTCTCTTAGCCGAAGAGGTTTTAGCCTATAGGCTTGTGCCCCTATATCAAGTGCAAAAAACTATTTTGTGAAGGCCCTCATTGGGCTAGTGTGCTCATGGGCTTCATGTCCTTGTTGGGCTATTGTGCCTGTAGATATTGACCTCCATAAATAAATAAAAATTCAATTTCCTCATATTCAAAATATTATTCAAGATTAACATTCCAACCAATTGATTCTTCAAAATCTAAAATCATATCTCAAAACTTTTAATCACGTTAAATATTTTTTATCACCCACAATATGGAGTATACCTTAACCCTTATCTATCCTTCTAAGATGCATCTTTCCAAATCTAGAATGAATTGCTTCTAGTTTGGTGATAGATACAATTTACAATCTCTCCAGCCTTTTTTACCTAACATTAGAAGATTCACTAATTAATCAACTAACTCTCTTTAATATTTTAAACGTTTTCTTTGATACATTCACAAGTGGTTCTTTTTTCTTTGGTGTGGTGGCATACACATGATTATGGTAGCATCCTTTTACTATAGGGTAATATTGTACAATCATGGGTTATCCTCAACAACTTTGTAGCTTTTTACTAACAATCTAAATACCATATTTCGATTGGGTGGTGCCATAGGGACATTTAGGGGCTTGTTTAGAGATAGTCAAACAATAAAACTTGCTTGATGAAAATCAAGTCCAACACATATTTGGAAATATTTGAATAATAGAAGCTTGGGAGTTATATTGCATTGGAAATATGAGGGTTAATAAAAACTTGTGTAGGTAAGAAAATCTATTAATGGTTTTTATTGCACGTGTTTTCCTAATCTTTTTTTCAGAATAATTCTTTCAAATTTTGTATTTCTTGTTTATGCAATTTAGCCAAAATATTTAATAGTGAGTTCATGAATGTTTATGCTTGTTAAGGTGTATTTCTTCAGGTCAATATTTGTGAAGTACTTGGCTCCACTCAAACAATCCATAAGGTCATCCATCCTTGGCCATGGAAATTTGTATTTGATTATGATCTTGTTAATGGTGTGAGAGTTTGTGCACATACACCATTCTCCATGTTTCTTTGGTGCTAATACAACATGTACTGCACATGGACTCAAGCTCTCTCAAATCAATCCTTTCATCAATAGCGCTTGAATTTTTTTGTTCAACTCCTCATTCTTTGGAGGAGTCACTCTATGGACCATCCTATTTTGTAAACGAGCTCCTGAGATCAAATCCATCTGGTGACTAATCTTCTTCACTAGTGGTAAACCCTCAAGTACATTGTCTGACACAATAACACAAAACTGCTCTAATAGATCTAAGACTTCTATGGGTCTATTTGCATCTTCTTCTTTATTGACTCGGGGAATCAATGCACGTGACATATGCTTGTGATTCATACCCATCCAATTTTTTTCCCAAAAACTAAACAAATTCTTGCATTAGTACATACCCTTTCTTCCACCTCTTTTAGGGGCTTCAACTTGTGTAAAACACCATCCTTTGTTAAATAATGCACGTTGTCATGTCCACAATGTATTGCACATTGATCAAATTTTCATAAGCTCCCTAATAACATATAAAAACATTCATAGGCATGATATCACATAATATCTCATCATGGTAATTCCCAATCTTGAACTATATCTATAGTCCTTTCACAACCATGCAAATATATATGGATGTGGATTCCTCCTCTCCAACTACAATTTGTTAACCATCTCCTTTGAAACAAGATTATGAGTGCTACTACTATCAATGATAAACTCTTCCTCTAAATTGGTGATTTCTCCTCATTTAGGAAGACTCTCCTTGCGACAAGAACTTCTCCTCTTTCTACATCTTTCGAATTCTCAAATTCACATCTTCATCTACATGTGCAACTAATGGAATTCCTTCATGTATTCTACTTGTCCTTCCTCGATGTTCTAGACACTTGTATGCTTGATCTATCCTTCTTCTCCACATTGGAAATAGGTTCCACAAAAGTCTCCTCTTCTAGGTCCTCTTCTAGACTTTTCTCTTCCTCTTTTGGTCACCACTATTTTTCTCACAAGGCCATAAGGAATTATTTCCTTTATGGTTTCAACTACTACTAGCTTCCTTATTCTTCCTTATGTCTTCATTTTTTCCTCCATATGATCTCCCCCTAGTCTTTCCATCATGACCTATTCCTCTCTTCTTTCTTTCAAACCTTCTATTTAGCTTCTCTTCTACCTTTAGGTAAAATTGATAAGCATCCTCAATAGTGGTCATCCTTACCAAACTTAGCTCCTGTTATATACTTAGCTTTAACCCATATATATAATGAACTACATTCTACTTGGTTGGCCTTAGAATGACATATTCTAATCAATACCCTATAGAAATATTCTATGTATTCTTTGACAAACTAACTTGCCTGATTCAAACCTCACATCTTCTTCAACAACTCTAGTAATCAACATGAATGAACTGTCTCTTCAACTTTTCCACCATTTGATAACATTTTGTTATATTTTTTTACTTCTCTTATTTCTTTCTATATACTTACTTCCTTCCACCAGATACTAGTATGACCCTTCAGCTTTGTCTTTGAAAATTTGACCTTCTTAAAGTCTTCCACTTCCTCATACTCAAAGTATTCCTCCAAATCATTTATCTAATTAATCAACTTTTCTAGGTTGATATTTTAAAAAAATGTAGCAACTTCAATCTTTGGTCTTTTTCCAATCTTGGAGATGGCCTTTAACATAATTTTCTTAGGATCTCATATTGCATCTTATTCTTCATTGAAGTGACCTTATGTAGCTTCATCTTCACTTTTATCTCTTCCTCTTGGCTCAAACCCTCTACACAACTCCTCTTGCAGTGCATGAACTTGCCTTTGTGGGGCTCTAAAACCCTCTTTTGTTATAACATTTCTTATATTACCGTAGTTTCTTCATGGAGGCATTCTGATCAATTTTCTCATAAATATTAGGATGTATCATTGTATTAAGCTTTATGGTCATTTCCACAATATGCACTTAGGAATAATAAAAAAATTAATTTCTACTTAACCTTTATCAAAATTTGCTTATGATCTATTATCATTGCTTTGACAATACAACTCATTCACTCACCTTCCTCTATTAAGGGAAATAACACATCTTTTACTTCATTTTATCAATCTGTAAGTATCATTTCTATCAATGTGTGTTGGTTTTCTATCAAATTATTATGGTCTATCCAACTCGAAATATGACAAATTTTGATAGGCATGCCACATGAAACTTCATCTTTGTAAAATTTTCCTTGAATGAACAATATGACATTATTTACGAACCAAGATTTTCATATCCTTTTACAACTAGGATATGTAGATGATTAACATGCTCAAATCTTTTCAAATTCAACATTTCTACCATTTCACTTGAAACTCGTTTATGAGTGTTACCTATCAATAATCACCATGAAACATTTACCTCTAAATTTAGATATGATTTTATATGAATATTTCCTTTGTATCAGTTCATTCAAATCTTTGGTATGCTTTAACAGATTTATCTTTAACAACAATGAATCATTTTTTTTCCTAACATTCATTATTGGAAGAAACTTCTTCATCAACAATTGTTATCTTTGCAATCCTTGAAATGGGTATTCTATCTTATCGTACTTATGACCAAGTACATTCAAATTATTTTTAATTCACCTCCAGATTTAAAATATGTTCCTCTAAATGATCTTCCACTAGATTATTCCATGTTTGGTACTACCTATTTAATAATGATAAATTCTAACTTTGTGGTAGCATTAATTTTCTTCATTGTAAGATCCTCTACCACCTTCTTGTTTTTTTCTTGTTAAAAATTTACTTCTTCTTCCCCTCATGTTATATGTATTGTGAACTTTGTAGTTCACCTTATCTTTAGCTTTTGAGAAAAAATGATATGCATCATCAACAAGCTAAAAGGTTAACATACTTAGTTCTTATTGGATTGATCCCCTTCAGCCTTTGATGTGTCTATCCACCTTCTCTTTATTATGCTCATGATGATCTAATCTAATTTTTAACTGATGAAATTCCTCAATAATATTTCACACTTAGATCTTTCTATCTTAGATTCTTGAATTTTTTCAATAAATCAAACAAATAACTTGAAAGAACAAATTTAAATTTTAACCTACATGTTATCCTAGCTCAATTATTAATTTTAGACTTACCCCTTGTATTTATTTTCATGAAATAGTGCCATGAACTTTTAGTTTTGTATTTATAAATTTCAATTGATAAATAATCTCCTCATATTGTCAATGGACCCTTGGTCTACTAGTGAAGTTGAATGGCTTCAAATGAGCCCACTAGGGATCAAGTCTTGCTAAGTGCAAGGCTCTAACAGCATAAAGGGATGAGGTCGGGATTGTGCCTCGAACGAATTTGATAGAATGGATACCCCTTAGTCCTTGTCTCTTAGCCGAAGAGATTTTAGCCTAAAGGCTCGTGCCCCTGTATCAAGTGCAAAAAACTATTTTGTGAAGGACCTCATTGGACTGGTGTGCTCATGGGCTCATGTCCTTACTGGGATATTGTGCCTGTAGATCTCAACCTCCATAAAAAAAAAAGCAATTTTCTCATATTCAAAATATTATTGAAGATTAACATTCCAACCAATTGATTCTTCAAAATTTAAAATCAGATCTCAAAACTTTTAATTACATTAAATATTTTTTATCACCCACAATATGGAGTATACTTAACCCCTATCTATCCTTCTAAGAGGCATCTTTCCAAATCTAGAATGAATTGCTTCTAGTTTGGTGATAGATACAATTTACAATCTCTCCAACCTTTTTTACCTAACATTAGAAGATTCACTTATTAATCAACTAACTCTCTTTAATATTTTAAACATTTTCTTTGATACATTCACAAGTGGTTCTTTTTTCTTTGGTGTGTGGCATACACATGATTATGGTAGCATCCTTTTACTATAGGGTAATATTGTACAATCATGGGTTATCCTCAACAACTTTGTAGCTTTTTACTAACAATCTAAATACCACATTTCGATTGGGTGGTGCCATAGGGACATTTAGGGGCTTGTTTAGAGATAGTCAAACAATAAAAAACTTGCTTGATGAAAATCAAGTCCCACACATATTTGAAAATATTTGAATAATAGAAGCTTGGGAGTTATATTGCATTGGAAATATGAAGGTTAATAAAAACTTGTGTAGGTAAGAAAATCTATTAATGGTTTTTATTGCACGTGTTTTCCTATTCTTTTTTTCAGAATAATTCTTTCAAATTTTGTATTTCTTGTTTATGCAATTTAGCCAAAATATTTAATAGTGAGTTCATGAATGTTTATGCTTGTTAAGGTGTAAAACATGACATGGTTGCAAATTGGAGTAAATTAAAAAAATCATCTTTTAAATATTGTAGATGAGCTACCACATGTAATTATGCCTACACGTCACTATTATAAGTGTGTTGGTGTCCAAAGTGGTTATATGACAAAGACTAAAGTGGAACGAGGGGATTGGGTTTGAAATGGCTCAAAGTGCAACATGTTATGAAACTAGGGGCTATTTACATGGAAAATAATCATAAAGAGTTGATCATATCACTTATCAAACACCAGTGTTAAATGGGAGGTAAAAGTGCTAAGTAGGCACTTTCAATAGTTACAATAATTAATCAATGTAGTTAAATGCAATTATATTAAATGGCTAAGTTCTTAGGCAATAAGATAGATAAATAAAAATGACAAATGAAACTGAGAGGTATTAGTGTACACCAAGATATTGGTGTGATATTGATGTTGACTACTACAGGTAATATAGTATATACCCAAAGAAAATAATCTAGAAATAGATTTACAATTAGCGAAATGAGAAGAAGATAACTAAGGATTTCCAAAGTCTAAGACTAGATTATGGCTGCACTCTTGTCTAACTAGTATAATTATTATATTATGCGTGACACAATTTTAATCAATATATAATTTCTTCTTTGATACCTATAGAGAATTCTTGCCCAAAGGTATATATTTATGTCTTAAATATAATATGGTACTAAAAATATAATTTGGAAGTTTCTATATATAGATGAAAGAGAGTTTGTCTTTCTTGATAACGACAAGGCCCATTTGCTAATTCAACAAGATTAAAATAAAGAAACACAACTATTGAATAATTGTGTTTGTTAAATAGTTGTGTTTGTTTTAAATAGAGCGTGGCATGTGATCAAAATTGTGTTTGTTATAAATAGAGAATGGCATATAGTCAAAATTGTGTTTGTTAAATAGTTGTGTTGGTTATAAATAGAGAGTGGCATGTCATCAAAATTGTGTTTGTTAAATAGTTCTGTTTGTTATAAATAGAGAGTAGCATATGGTCAAAATTGTTAATGTGAGATGCTAATATCTATATTAAGTGTCTTAAACTATAATTTCGAAAAATCTGACATTTAAGTCAATAGAAAATGATCAAATTCTAAGATTGTCAATCTTGAAAATAACAAAATTTCAAAATTTAAATTATAAATTGAGATCACATAAATATAGTCTAAATAAGATAATATGAAATATAGTAAAATTAAGATGATGCAAATCTATTTAGTTAAGATTGCAAGCAATCTTAACTAAATAGATTTGCTCATATGCTCATAGAATAAGACATCCATTAAAAACAGCCACATAAAATGACAATGTACATTATACATTTCTTCTCTTTCAAATTCAAAAAAAACATGCAAGAGAGTAGACAAGGCTTGTAATTAGACCATTGAATGCTTCTGCCAATAAAATGTAACGTTCATTGAAGAAAAAGTAACCGATTTAAAAATGTATGTTAAGGTTGTGTAAGATCCTAGAAATGGTGAGGGCCGCATGCATGATAAAATGTAAGTAATTATGTGACAGGGAAAGCAGAGAGCAACAATGAAATGATAAGGTCTTAGCATGTCTGAAACATGGCATGATTTATGGTAGCAATTTGTGTAAACGAGTAAAGTTTAAATGCTTTTAAATTCAACATCCTAAAACATATTGTTAATTGCTTGTCCATTACAAGCACAGAAAGAAGCAGAAATGTATTTTGTGGAAATATTTAATTTCAATTAGAATAATAAATGTCTCCTTGATTGACAAATTTGTATGTGGGTCCTCCATTTAACCCAAGTTGCATGTGGGGTTGGATCTAGACTCTGCAATCATGTTCTTTTGTTGTAATAGACTCACTGCCCTAGTTTTGGAAGATAGATATTTATAGTGGGTTGAGTCGTAGAAGATTGTGATTGTGATTGTGATTGTGCATGCAAAAGTTTTGGGAAGCTGATGTGACTAGCTCTGCATTCTTTATATTCTTCTCCTCCCAATTCACCAAAGAACAAAGCTTCAAAGTTTGTAAAGCATGTGACAACCATTCAAAGCTTTGTTTATATTGTTTTCTTCTTTTTGACTCCTGTATTAACAAATATTATACATGCTGTTTGCTTTTGAGTTTGAAGGGACATCAATTATAAAAACAGTCTGAACTGCCATTTATCCTTGTTTTATTGCAGAAAATGAGGAGGATTCAACTTATAAAGCCAGAGTGTAGTACTAATAGGAATAGTAATGGTAATACAGGACTTAAAATGGCAATGGAGAGCCCAACAGCCCTTAATTCTGTATGTGAGACCCAGCCCACCAAACTGGAAAGGGTCTTCTGCATGCAAGGAGGAAATGGAGACACAAGCTATGCAAAAAATTCTCAGGGACAGGCAAGGACTTTTTTCTAAGATGGCTTTTTGCAGGGCCTAACAGCATCTATAGATACTTGTTTATAAAGTTGTTTCTGCTTGTGACTCTAAATATTTCTGTGATTGGCATAATTTTAGTAGAAATTGTAAAGTTGATCCTTTACAACACTGTACAATAACCTTACTGATGCTTTAATGTCTTTTGTGTGCAGGCTAAACATCTCCAATCACTAAGGCCTTTGCTAGAAGAGGCTTTGAACAACATGGATCTCCCTGCATCAGAAACTTTAACCATAGTAGACTTGGGCTGTTCTTCTGGTCAGAATACACTGGTCATAGCCAATGTTATAGTCAATTGTTTGATGAACAAGTACAAGCTTGCGTCTCTAAACATGCCAGATTTTCAAGTTTTCTTCTCAGATTTGCCTTCCAATGATTTCAACACCTTGTTCCAGCTGCTTCCTGTTCCTATGGAGGTTCCAGCTTCAAGAACATATTATGCTGCTGGAGTCCCTGGCTCCTTCTATAAGAGACTCTTTCCTAGAAACACTCTTAATGTAGTTCACTCCTCATTCTCTCTCCACTGGCTTTCACAGGTACAGAGTGTATATGGGTGTGTAACAGCATGTGTTGAAGATAATTTGTATCAAAGTATAGTAAGAATTTTTGTATGGATGTCTCATGCTAGAGTAAGAGAATGTATATAGGTGTCTTGAAGATGATTTGTAATAAAAGTGTGGTAAGATTTTTTTGTATATGGGTGTGTAAGAGAATGTATATAGGTGTGTTGAAGATGATTTGTATCCAAGTATAGTAAGCTTTTGTGTATGGATATCTCATGCTAGAGTGAATTCTTGTTTTATTATGTTGTTTTGAAGTGCAGGTTCCTGATGTTGTGCTAGACCCCAACTCTTCTGCATGGAACAAAGGCAGGGTGTTCATACACAGTGGATCGAATGAAACTGCCAATGCTTACAGGCTTCAATTCAAGAGTGACTTTGAAGATTTTCTGCGAGCAAGATCAGAGGAGATGAAGAGTGGGGGATGCATGTTTTTGGTTTGCCTGGGAAGGACATTCCAGGACCCCACAAATCAAGGTGGAGGTGGCATCTTGTTTGGTACCCATTTTGAACACGCATGGAACGATTTGGTGGAGGAGGTGACTCTCAAATCATTCTGTATTTTCATCCATGTGTTTGTGTTTCAGTATTATACTTTATGTTATAGATTATCCAGTTTTACCAGTCTACTATCTTTTATTTATTGAATTCACCTTGTTTAGCTTTGAACAGGACCATTTTGAGTCTATAATGTTGGTTGTATTATTTTCTTCCATTTTAATGAAGAATTCTATATCATTCATGTTATGTTTTTCTATTTGATATGGGTGGAGAGTCTATGCTGATATCTTTTCAGTCGATAGCCAAAGACTGAAGGTTATTTTTTCTGAAAAAAAAAATCGTCCAAGTTGTAATCTTGATCTCATTTCTTTTATTATAATTTCCGAAAAGTTAAATCTCTGTAAATGATTAATTAAGAAACATACTATCACCCTCAACAAATTGTTATATTTGATCTATTTTCAATGTATTTAGAGTTCTCTATGCCAATTACAACCTTTCCTGGATATTAATAAACCAGTAGTGTCAGAATATAGTTTTGTAAATAGCCCATCCTGTTTTGTATTGTTTGACCAAATCACTAATGTTATCGATTGTGCAAGAAAGAGAAAGATCTTAGCGTAGAAGCAATCCATGATGGCTGTTTACTAGAGCTGTCATCTTATCTCTTTAATCATTTCTTTAAGCAAGTGATATTGTGGTCCATCTTGCAAACATTTCTCTTACACAGTTTTCACTTCTTTGAAAGGTAATAGACCTTATCATTTACCACCATTTGATAGCTGTTAAATCAACCTTTTTAATGGTACTTGGGTATACTATTATTCAGTGGAATCGATGGTACATTGAATTGTAACTATTCGAAGGTCTAAAAAGATCCCAACTTTTAGATATCGCAGATACAATTTCAAAGATCTCTGTAGTCACTGCAACGATAGAAAATAGAAAATCAAATATTTTTTCTGAGAGAAACTTGCTTCCATTTCCATTCAAAATAGCTGCTTTGCTTTGAAATGTCGATTAGAGATCAATTCTCGATCAAAATTTCTGTTATTTTGTCAGTTGTGTTTTGATTAAATTGCTAAGGATTCCTATAGGGTCAAGAACTACTTTCATGGCGTATGGGTCCCATGAGACTAAAAAAGACTTACATTAAAATAGGAATCCCTATTTTTTAGTATTTGGGTTTATCTTTGGTGCTGGATTGGAAAATTCTCCCATCAGTTTAGGAGACTTTGGTGCTGGGTTTGAAATTTCTCCTATCAGTTCAGGAGATTTTTTCTGCCACATGTTTTAGATTCCTAAGAATAACTTTTATAGAAATTTAAAATCCAATAAAACTCCTCCATTCCCTTCATAGAACAACAGTTCTTTAACTATTTTTATGGTAAGCATTGAACCATGTTTGAACAAAACTTTAGGACTCACAAGAAGCTCTCTTACCCAAAGAAACTACTAATCAAAACTTTTTTAGACATTATCAAATCATTTGACAATGCTTTTAGTAATAATTGTGTCAAATTATATTGTACCAATTCATTTCAAAACGTGATTCAAAATATTAATACCAAAACTTCTACACAATCATGATGAAAAGCATTCTCAGATAAACCCAATATACAACTTTTCTTGAGACTGATAAACTTGTATCTGTACAACTTTTTGCAGGGAATGGTGGAAGCAGAAAGGAGAGATTCATTCAATGTTCCATTCTTTGCACCCACTGTAGCAGAGGTCAGGGAGGTGGTGGAGAAAGAATCATCTTTCACAGTAAACAAAGTGGATGTTTTCAAAGGGGGGAGCCCATTAGTGGTGGAATCTGCTGAAAACAATGAGGAGTTGGCAAGAGCATTCACAAACCAATGCAGAAGTGTGTGTGGAGTACTGGTTGACAATCACATTGGAAAAGATCTAAGCACAGAGCTGTTCAGCAGAATGGAGAAGAGAGCCACAGAGCATGCCAGGGCCTTAGTACATGATCTCCAATTCTTTCACGTTGTAGCTGCCCTGACCAGAATGTGAACGAAAGAAATGATTATAAACTGTAAACCCATGTTTGATTTGGCCTTAAAATAAGAGGGTTTTAACTACTACCCATTAGCGAACAAGATCTGGATTCTGTACCATGATAACGGTTTTCTGTGTAGTGTTTTTATTTTGATCCAATAATATAGGGATACAGTGCGTATCTTTTTCCTTGTCTTGGGTTTCATGATGATGCGGGCACCTAGGGAGCACCATGATTCATAATCTATGCTTTTAGATTATTGTGAGATGGCCCAAAATTTGTCAGACTCATGATTTCAGCTTGTCGACCAACAAACAGGACTGCCACTTGCCTGCTCTGTGACAGGAACAGCCTTATGGTCAAGGACACACTCCAAAAAGCCACAAATAACGGACATTGTTAACTTTCATAAACTGTACCTCTTCCTCTACCTATTCAAAGTTTTGTACAAACCTGTTTCAAGGAGACTTCTTCACTGTTACAGAAATGAAAACTACCATCCCTTTTCTTTTATGGACAGAGATGGATTATATAGGTAGTTAATTTTTGTGTAGATGGATTGTTATGGTAGAAACTGTTTGAATGAACCTCTTCTTCATTGTCAATTCTTTTTTTTTTTTCTTTTAATCACTATACTTAGTCTAATTGGATCATATCTAGATATTGACATTTTTTCTTCGAAAAAGTAAGTATACATCTAAATCAAAAGTTGTTATTATAGATTTGCATCTTTGTCTTTTTTATGAATGAGTATACCCATGTCTAATTGGATTACATCTAGATAATCACATTTTTCCTTTTTATGAAAAAGTAAATATACATCTAAATCAAAAGTTGTTATCATAGGTGTCTAATTGTGTCTTGTAGAATTTGAACTACAACTAACAAGTGTGAGGTAGCGAGTATTTGCATTTATAGATAGGTAATTAATTTATTGTGTTCCTGAGTTGGGATGGCATTGTTATTTTAAATTTTATAGTGAAAGTTGTACAAATGTAATTGAATATTAATTTTTAATTGATATTGAAAATTGCCAAGATTTTATCTATTTGATTTATTAATTGATTTTAAGTTTGATAGGTTTATGGATTAAAGTGTAGTTGAAGTTGTGTTTAGAGTTATAAATAATTATTTTAGAAGAAGTATTGTAAAAAAAATATAATAAATACTTATTTACGATTTCATAGCAATTTAAATATAACTTATCTACTCACATCTAATTGGATTATATCTAGATGGTGAAATCTTCATTTTTATGAAAAAGTAGGTATACATCTAAATCAAAAGTTTTTTTTATTACAGATCACCACTTTTGTCTAATCGTGTCTTGTAGAGTTTGAACTACAACTAATAAAGAAGCCAACTATTCTTAAAATTATTTAATATATGAATTGTTTCTTTTTAATAATCTTTTTTATATTTAATGTTTTAAATTGTAATAATCTTACTTTAATTCTTATCATTTAATTAATTTGAATGCTTGATTTTTTAAATTTTAATGTCTTATTTGAAAAAAAAAATTCAATGGTGGTATTTCAATCCTTTCATGGTCAAAACAATTAAAGGTGCTTGTACATTTTTTTTCAAAAGACACAATTATTGGATGAACAAAGTATGTCAAGAAAAAAGGAAGCAATAATAAATACAAACAAAATAGAAGGTACAATACATTTTTATTGTTGCACCTACACTAAGTTATTAGTGCATCTAGATAGCTACACCTACACTATGTTATTAGTGCATCTAGATAGCTACACCTACACTATGTTATAATAGGTGCATTTTTGTAGTTGCATCTACACTAAGTTATTAGTACATCTCTATAGTTGCACCTGCACTACATTTTATAGCTACACTTACGCTAAGTTTTTTTTTTTTTAAATGAGGATAGGTAAGGTCATGAATGGAAAGTGGGAGACCTCATCCCCATTTAAACTTTCAACAATAAGACCTCAACCAATCTTGAATCTTGATGACAAGAACAATACCACCACAACTTAACCATCACAATTGTTAGCAACAATCAACAAGGAAGACTGAGAGGAGAAGGGGGGGGGGGGGGGGGGAGTGAATCAGTCTTCACTGGATACACAATAAACTAAACTTCCAAAATAGTAACTGATAAATCATAGCAATAACATATAAGAAAAATAATCAGCACAACACACAACACCAAGATTTTGACGTGGAAAACTCGGTTAAGGGAAAAGCCACGGTGGGAACCTACCCACAATAAGATGATACTCTACAGTAGTATGTGAAAATATTACAATGGGGAATGCACATGAATTCAGACACACTGCCTAGAGCTCACTGCTCAAAAGATATATGCTCAGAAGGCTACAAACCTCAGGGAAGTCTCATTGACTTACAATATGATTTGGACTACAATCTGGAAGGAATGAATTGCAATATAGCATCTACAAATGCCCGATGACAGTTTCGGTTAAGCACAGTTGTCTGCCCTGCAACACCAAACTCATCACAACACTTCATTGAATGGTATATCCTTGTCTTCACATTTACTTCTCTTTGATAATGTAGACACAATACTAACACCTAAATTACATAAGCATCTCACCTATATATATATACAAATCATCAACCTTGATAATAAGGTCGGCTAAACCCTCAACCCTTAACTCATAATTACAAAAATTACAGTATACAATACAAAGATCGACCACCAGACCAATATTATGATTTAAATTACATAGCATGGACCTAATTCAAATTCCCAAACAATTACATCCACCGGAAATCCCGCCAAGATCAACCGTAATATGTTACACCACTAGAAATACTACATAACACAAAATATCACTAGTTCAAAGAAATCACCAAAAACTCGCTCAATGATAAATGCAGATTGCCAAAACAAATAGGACATGATTAGGAAACACCATCAAGCATGTTAGAATCGTCTGGAACAATTGCACCAACATCTCTTTTCAAATCTTCATCGATCAACGTCTCAAAGCTCAAGAACACAACTAATCAGCAACTATCATGACAAAAAATAATTTGCAAAGCACCAAATCATGAACCATCTGAAATGAAGATACATAAGATCATCCCAAACAATAATCCAAAATCTCAGCACAAGATCTGATCACACCGAAATATACCGGAGGGAATACCGACATAATCTTATAAAACAAAGAACAACAAACCAAATCAGAAACTCACAAGAATAACTCATAGGAATATGTTGACATCAATGAAAACATCATATCCTAGTAGTAGAAATGAACAACCAAATCCAACAATCTCCCCCTTTGGCATTGATGGCAACATACGAATGTGAAAAACAATCAATGCAAAGAAAGAAGATATCACCAACAAACTCCCCTTAAAACCAAGATAGATAAAGCAGTTTTTCACATTATCTCTCTCCCCCTTTGGCAACAATGCCAAAGATCACCAAAATGGAAAATCAAACTCTCTCCCCCTAAAACACAGAAACATGAATCTCTCTCCTACTGGGATACACAACCAAATCAATAGACTACTCCAATAGAGGAGCAACACCAACTCATCAATCTAGATAAAAGAGTAAGGCTCTGAATTTTACCAAATCGATGCAACTCAATGCATCTAGTTCTCATCAGGATTAGTGGAGACCCATAACTTGTCTCTTAGATAGATAAATGTATCTGTAGGCAAACTCGTAGTAAAAATATCAGCAATTTGTTCCTTTGTAGATACATATTCTTGTAAAGCTCTGATGCCAATAGTTAATAAGATGAGGGGGGGGGGGGTTGAATCATACAAACTTAACTTGTTCAATATATTCAATAGATTCAATCTTGGTAGCTTATACTTCAGAATATATAACCAAAACTGTAAAACATGCAAACTCATGAACAAATAACATCACAACACATATAACACCAGATTTAATGTGGAAACCCAAATAGGGAAAAACCACTGTGGGATTTCAGACCCACTAAGAAATATACCCTTCTAGAGTATGCTCAGTTAAAAGTTAATCCTGTTAAAGATTACAAACACATTGCTAGATGTGACCCGGTTAAGGGATTTCCCTCAGACTTGTTAGAGTCTTGCACTTTGTTAGAAGTGACCTTGTCAAAGGATTTCAAACACTCATTTAGAATGTTACCTTGCTAGAGGGTTTACAAAAAAGACTATTAGGTCCACTCGGTTAAGATATTTTCTGTCACTTACAAAATAAATAACAGTAGTAAAATATATCTACAACTTCAAATCTGAAATACTAAAGCAGATTCTATTTGCTCAAAACAATCTTGTCATAAGACTTATCTTGTCCCTTGTTGGGCTTGCAGGGCTTCTCAATTTGTTCTCCAATCAGATCTTCAAGCTTCTGAGCTCGGTAAACATTCCTGTAGCATCATTGTGCATGCATTTGCCCGCATACATTGTTCATCAACAATTCCTTATTTATAAACAATTTCTAATCGCTTAATCTCCTTGATCACATTTCCCATGATCAATCTTAGCCATCAGATCATCAAACTTGACTAGGTTCAATGTATCCTTCGATCAGAAAAACATTTTACCTCGCCTTGGAATTTGTATTCCTTCCTTGGAACTTGTGCTAGGTTATTGCGGTTCGATCTATGTTGTAGATCTTCCTCTTGATTTTCCATTGTCGTAGATCCTTAACAAACTTCTTGCGCGACGCACCAATCATTTATTCATCTCTAGCTCATCAGCATCCTTCATTAAATAATGCTTTTATCCATCCAATGCGATCTATTATAACTCGGTTGTTACTCAGTTAATACTAAACTTCACTCGGTAGACATTCTGCCTTCTTTAACCGATATCGATAACCTTAGGGTTTACCAACTAGGTTCTTTGCTCGATGACATAGTACAGTATTAAACTTATAATCAACAACATATGTAGGATATCAAAACAATCAAAACAACATGATCTCATCATTTTCTAACTCGGTAATAGTTTCCCATTGAATAACTTATTATTCCCCTTCATTATCACATTCTTTCTGTGTCACTTACCGACCTCTTAATACTCATCAAAACATACTGAATCAGAAAATCAATTTCTTGACATCAATGACAAAATAATATTATTAAGATAGTAATCATCCTTCTTCAGTTATATCGATAATCTTCCAACAACCTTCTCAATATCCTTATTGAAATACCAACAATCTCCTTTCTATTGTAATGCCAACAATTTCCCCCTTTGGCATTGATGGAAAAACCATCTTTAAATGGTAATACCAACTTGATTTGTTCCAACTGATTTGGATTCAGATTGCTGTTAGACTTCTCCTATTATCCTTGAGTTGTTTAAACCTTCTCCTGAAGTCTTCTCCCCCTATCATTAGTCTTCTTGTTATTTTCTCCATTTAGTCAATCTTCTCCATTTAGTCTTCTCCCCCTTTGACAACAATGCCAAAAGGAAAAACTAATTCATGATTTCTGCCATTGTAGGGTAATTTCCTTGTAGTTTCATTCACGGTCAGAGCATCTTGTCTCCAATCACTATTACCTGCACACCTTTAGAAAACCTCCTAAAGTGCGTAAATCAACATCAATCCACAAATAATATTCTATGGAGTCATCGAATTGATGCTTTCACTGAAATTTGTCAGTGAGTAGAAGATAGGGGTAGGACCCCTAACTTGCTTCTGAGATACTCAAAAGTGTTCCTTGGTAGTGGCTTTGTGAAGATGTCTGCTATTTGCTCCTTTGAACTGATATATTCCAACACAACTTTCTTCTCTTGAACTTCTTCTCTAAGATAATGATACTTTATAGAGATATGCTTTGTCTTAGAGTGCATTACCAGATTCTTTGAAATGTTAATGGCACTAGTATTATCACAGAATATAGTTACTGGTTCGATAAATTTCTCATTTATACCTTCCAACAGTTGCTTGATCCATGCTATATTGGTACAATTCAATGCTGCAACGACATATTCAGCTTTAGTTGTTGACTGTGAAATGCATCATTGTTTCTTGCTATGCCAACTTACTAGTCTATCACCCAGAAAGAAAGCTCCACCGCTTGTGCTTTTCTTGTCATCAATGTTTCCTGCCCAATCAGCATCAGTATAAACTTTTAAACCAAATTCATTCCTCTTTTCATATACTAAGCCATAGTCTTCAGTGCCTCTCAGGTATCTGAAAATTCTCTTGATTGCTGTCATATGGGTTTCTTTGGGATCTGTAGAAAATCTTGCAACTATTCCTATTGCATGAGCTATATCCAGCCTGATGTGAACAACATATTGCAACTTTCCAATCATAGATCGGTAAAGTGTCTCATCAACAGATGCAGATTCATCATTCTTTGATAGTTTATAGTTAGTAGTCATAGGAGTACTTACAGGTTTAGAATCCTCCATTCCAAATTTCTTCAAGATTTCCTTTATGTACTTGGATTGAGTAATGAAAATCTCATCTTTCATTTGGAGTATTTGTAAACCTATAAAATACTTTATTTCACCGATTAATGACATCTCAAATTCTTTGCACATTTCATTTCCAAAGTTCTTGCATAGAGAATCATTTCCACAAAAAATAATATCATCAACAAATATGGCCGAGATCAGTATTCCATTGTCCTCATCATTCTTCATGTACATATTGTTGTTTTCACTTGTCCTTATAAATCCAATCTTGATCAAATAAGAGTGCAGTCTTTCATACCATGCTCTAGGTGCTTATTTCAGACCATATAAAGCTTTGTTCAATTTACATACTTGATCTTTATTCTTGTCTTCAACAAATCCTTTAGGATGTTCAAAATAAACTTCTTCTTCTAGTATACCATTCAAAAATGCAGATTTAACATCCATTTGATATACCTTGAAATTTTTGAAAGCAGCATATGCCAACAATGTTCTTACTCCCTCAAGTCTAGCCACAGGTGCAAAAGTCTCACCATAATCTATTCCTTCTTCTTGAGCATAACCTTTGCAAACTAGTCTTGCTTTGTTCTGAATGACCTCACCTTTTTCATTTAGCTTGTTTCTGAAAATCCACTTTGTACCGATTACATTTTTGTCCTTCGGTCTTGGGACCAATGTCCATGTTTCATTCTTCTTGATTTGATCAATCTCTTCTATCATAGCATTTACCCAATCTTCGTTGTTAAATGCCTCTTTTACTATTCTAAGTTCAAATTCAGATATTAGACATGTGTTCTATCTCAGTTTGTTCCTTGTCATCACTGGATCATCCTTATCTCCTATAATCTGACTTGATGCATGATTTCTTCTGACATATTTGGCTAATATAGGCTTGGTAGGCTCTGTATGATCTTCTTCATCACTCGGTAACTGGATATTATCTTCATTTTCTTCAACAACTTTCTTGATATGATTTCTTGGTTGAACATAAACAAATTCTTCATAATTTTCTAGTTCTTTGGAATTTCCTTCATCATTTATTTCTGCAAATTCATCAATTTTCACATTCGCACTTTCTACTATTTTGTTAGATGATTTGATCAAACATTTAAATGCTTTACTTCTAGAAGAATAACCAAGAAATGTTCCTTCCTCGCTTTTCTGATCAAACTTTCCATTTCCTGTCATCTTTGTGAACATAACATCTACTTCCAAAGATTTTAAAATAACTTACATTAGGTTTTTTGTCATACCAGATTTCATATGGAGTCTTCATAGTTCCTTTCTTCAGTTGTACTCGGCTCAGGGTGTAAACTGCAGTGCTGATTGCTTCTCTCCAAAATGTTTGAGGTACCCTGTTTTCTATCATCAGGGTTTTGGCACAGTCTACAATTGATCTGTTTCTTCTCTCAACTATCCCATTTTGTTGTGGAGTTCTCGGTGCAGATACTTGCCTTTTTATACCATGATCATTGTAGAATAAGTTAAATTCATTAGAAGTGAACTCTCCTCCTCTATCAGATCTAAGACATTTCAGCTGTCTCCCTGTTTCATTTTCAACTCTTGCCTTGTACCATTTAAACATTTGAAAAGCTTCTAATTTTTCTTTTAAAAACATAACTGACATCATCCTTGAGTAATCATCCACAAATAATATGAAATATTTATCACCATAATAACTTTGAACTTTCATGGGACCACAAAGATCAGTGTGTACAAGATCTAAAATTCCTTTAGAAGTGTAGGACTTACTTGTAAAGCTTGATCTTGTCATCTTACCCATCTGGCATCCTCGGCACATAGCATTCTCAAGTTTTTCCAAGCTCGGTAGACCTCTTACTCGGCGCTTCTTACTTATTTTGATCAGATTATCAAAATTTACATGACAAAACCTTTTATGCCATAACCAGGTATCTTCTATTTTTGCATATAGACATTTGTTCTGAGTTGAGTCAAGATGAAATGTATTACCTTTTGTTTGTGTCCTAGTAGCAGCCAACTTTCCATGTTTGTCATGAACTTTGACACATCCGTTCTATAATTCTATTCAGTATTTTGTATTGTTTAACTGTGCTACACTCAACAAATTGTATTTCAAACCTTCAACCCAGTTTACGTCATCACATTTAGCATTGTCAAGAAGTGTTATAAAATGCAGATTTTACACCCATTTGATATACTTTGAAATACAATTTGTTGAGTGTAGCACAACTAAACAATGCAAATTTTACATCCATTTGATATACTTTGAAATCTTTATAAGCAACATAAGCAAGCAACAATCTAACAACTTCAATTCTGGAAACCAGAGAAAAAGTTTCTTCATAATCAATCCCTTGTTATTGTGAATATCCTTTGTAGACTAGTCTAGCTTTATTTCTGACTACTTCACCTGCTTCATTCAATTTGTTCCTAAAAACCCATTTAGTACAAATAACATTTTTATCCCTAGGTCTAGGCACAAGTTCTCAAGTATTGTTCTTTTCAATATGATCTAACTCTTCTTCCATGGCTATAATCCATTTATTATATTTAGAAGCTTCAACAACATCTTTAGGTTCAACTTTAGAAATCAAACATATCCCTTCTGTGGCTAACCTTCTTCTACTCATCACACCTTTATTCTTATCACCGATAATCTGATTCTCAAAATGATTCAAGCTTACATACCTCAGAGTCTTCTGATTGTTCTAATTCTCAGACTTGGGATTTTGAACATCCTCCCCAATATTAGCAACAATCTCTATCTCTAACACATCATTCTTCTTAGGCTCTTCAGGCTGAATAAGAGCTAAAACAACATGTTGACCTTCATCATAGGCTCTTATCTCCTTCCCAAGGTTTCCATCTACCTTCACACTTGCACTCTCAACTATCTTTCTCAGTCTCTTGTTATAGGACCAGTAGGCTTTGCTATTTGTAGAATATCCCAAAAAGATACCTTCATCACTTCTACCATCAAACTTTCCAATATCCTCATCTCTCTTGATATAACATTTGCTACCAAAAACTTTGAAATATTTCACAGTTAGAACATGACCAAACCAAAACTCATAAAGATTCTTACTGGTATCACCTTTGATATGAACTCTATTGAATGTATAGACTGCAGTGCTAATAGCTTCTCTCCAATGAACCTTCGGAACATTTCCTTCAATTAACATGGTTCTTGCAACATCTAAAACAGTACAGTTCTTCCTTTCAACAATCCCATTCTGTTGTGGGCTCGTACGAGCAGATAACTGTCTTATGATTCCATGCATTTCACAGAAAGAATTGAACTCACCGGAACAAAATTCTCCACCTTTATCAGATCTCAGACACTTCAACTTCAATCTGGACTCAGTTTCAACTTTAGCTTGGAATATCTTGAATTTCTCAAATGCTTCTAATTTTTCCTTCAAAAAGACAACCCACATCATTGTGGAATAATCATCAATTAGTAACATAAATTATCTATCACCCTACACACTTCTAACATTTGTAGGTCCACAAATGTCAGTATGCACAAGATCTAACAATCCATCTAATGTGTATCGTTTACTTTTGAAAGAAATTCTTGTTTGCTTCCCCAACTAACATTTCTTACATACCAGATTAACAGGTGTAACAATCTTAAGAAAATCCCTAACAACTTGAGTAGAACTGATCTTGATCAATGGATCAAAGTTTACATGACACATCCTTCTATGCCACAACTAACTCATCTATCTTAGCAATCAAACAATTTTTCTCACTAGCATTCAAATGAAAAATGTTACCTTCAGTCTTAGTTCCAGATGCAATTTCTATACTAGATGCATTCAAGATTTTGCATTTACCATCTTTGAGTTGTAGATCATAACCCTTATCAACCATTTGTCCAACACTCAAAATATTATGCTTTAAACCTTCAATATACAAGACTATTGGAATCCAAGAACACTGAGAGGGGGGGTGAATCAATGTTCTAGCGGAATAATCAATTTTAACCTTATTAAAACATGCATACACCAACCGGTATACCGGTACCTATAGAATTGAAAGAAGTAAAGTAACCAATAATCCAATCACATAAATGAATACCATAACACACATAATTATACGTGAAAAACCTCAAAGAGGAAAAACCACGATGGGATTTATGACCCACAATATCAATCCACTGGCCATATGAAGAGATATTACAAAATATAGGGGCCTACACTTGCAGGAAGGCTTACAGCCTAGAGCACACTGCTCAATCACAAAAGGAGCCTCACTGACTACATACAAATCCATACTACAATCTGAAGAAATGATTGAACTACAAAGATAGCATATTCTATGCCTGAATACAGTTCGGGTTAAGCTCTGTCTGTTCCGGTCTAAAACCCTAAACCCTTATCGAAATAACCCTTACATAAATATCCTCACATACATGATCTCTCTCATATGTTTCGTGTCTCCTTTATATTCCATAACCTTACATACTCTCATTTATTATTTCATACATTTTATATATCAAAATGATCTAACCAACTAACCTATATACCCCTTTGCAATTCATCATGCCTTATGTCAGGTTACAACAATAATTTGCAATATGAATATACATGTTGGCTAGATAACATAAATACATGAATATCAAAAACAATTGTCCATACCAGATCCAAAAGATGTTGGCCTCCAATACCAATAACTTGATTCTAAACCATGTCAGCCAACATTGCCGATAAGATGAGAATTCCTTCCAACCTGCCGGTATCGGTGAAGTGTTTGTGAAGTGCCTGTCAGTACATAACTAACCCAAGAAATGAAGTTGGAACATGTTGCCATGTTGCCATCAATGACAACATATTGAAACCAACCAATTGAGTGTCAATTGCCAACAAAGACATCATCAATGTTATGCCTACCATCAAAAGAAATAGAATCTCTCCCATGGATTACACAGGTTTTGGTATCACCAAATCTGACTATTCCACCATCATACCTTTCCATGCTTACAAATTTGCTTTTTTCACTGGTCATATGGTGTGAAAAAACGTTATCAATCACCCATTCACCTTTTTCTTCTACCTTAGCAGCCAAAGATTTCTCCTCAACAGAACACCTAGTTGAATAAATAGGCACAGGACTATCTTCTTTAATGGTAATGACCACAACTTCATTTCTTTTGATTCCTCATTTGTAACACCTTCATCTGTAGCATAATAATAGTTCTTCTAGCTCCTAAACTTTTGGTTAGATTTATAAGGCTTATCATACTTCTCATGCTTCTCATATCTATCATTTCTATCAAACTTATCAAACTTATCATGTTTGTCATACTTAGCCATTCTCTCCAAACATCTAGAAGCAAAATGTCTTATCTTATTACAAGAAAAATATGTTAAGGGAAACTTTCCATCATACTTACCGACACCTTTAGCCAATCTCCAGGCAATCAATGCTTCAATCTCGTCAAGCTCTCTCTCTCTCTCTTGCTCTGCTATCTCTCTCATTTCTCTTTCATATCTATATATCCTGCACTCATCAAGATCATATTTTTGCTTACTGGACACAGATGCGCCTAATGCTTTGAATGTTGTCTTGGACTTTCCATGTGACAACAAATTTGCTCAACTCAAATGCTACAAGTTTTCCAACTAATACATCTCTTGTCACTGTGGTTACACTCTGGATCTCATCAATAGCGGCAACCTTATGTTTATAAGAAGGAGGCAAAGATCTTAGAGCCTTAGCAACAATCTCATCTTCTTCAACCTCTCCATCGACAAATCTGATACCAAGGACAATCTCATTTACCTTAGCCATGTATGAATGTATGTTCTCATCATCTCCCATCTTCAATGTCTCATACCTCCCCTTCAAACTCTGCAACTTGGTAACTTTCACTTGACTATCACCTTCATACAAGATCTCAAGCTTCACCCAGATCTCATGTGCGGTCTGAAGTTCCATAAAATTTGTCATTTCAAAATCAATCAGGGCACTAAGTAATGCTTCCTTCACTCTGATGTTATATTCAACTTCCTTAATCTCATCAGGAGTGGATGGTCCATTCTGAGGAACAACATAGGCATTCTTAGTAATATTCCAATAATCATCTCCAAACAAATTTAAATTCACCTCCATTTGTTTCTTCCATTCAGTGTAGTTGCTTCCAACAAACCTCGAACTGTCCTTGTTCAAAAGAATTCCTTGAGCTGCCATCTTAGATTTCCTCAAGCGATTAAGCTTTTTATTGAAGGATCTAGCTCTAGTACCAATTGCTAAAAGCAATCAAGAAGGAAGACTGAGAGGGGGAGGGTGAATCAATCTTCACCGGATACACAACAAACTAAACTTCCAAAACATTAATTGATAAATCACAACAATAATAGATAAGCAAAATAATCAGCACAACACACAACACCAAGATTTTGACGTGGAAAACCCGATTAAGGTAAAAACCATGGTGGGAACCTACCCACAATAAGATGATACTCTGCAGTAGTATGTGAAATTATTACAATGGGGAATGCACATACATTCAGACACACTGCCTAGAGTTCACTGCTCAAAAGATATATGCTCAGAAGGCTACAACCCTCAGGGAAGTCTCATTGACTTACAATATGATTTGGACTACAATCCGAAAGGAATGAATTGCAATAATAGCATCTACAAATGTCTGATGATAGTTTCGGTTAAGCACGATTGTCTGCCCTGCAACACCAAACTCATCACAACACTTCATTGAATGGTGTATCCTTGTTCACACATTTACCTCTCTTTGATAATGCAGACACAATGATGACACCTAAATTACATAAGCATCTCACCTATATATATATATACAAATCATCAACCTTGATAATAAGGTCGCCTAAACCCTCAACCCTTAACTCATAATTACAAAAATTACATTATACAATACAAAGATCGACCACCAGACCAATATTATGATTTAAATTACATAGCATGGACCTAATTCAAATTCCCAAATAATTACATCCACTGGAAATCCTGCCAAGATCAACCGTAATACATTACACCACTAGAAATACTACATAACACAAAATATCACCAGTTCAAAGAAATCACCAAAAACTCGCTCAACGATAAATGTGGATCGCCAAAACAAATAGGACATGATTAGGAAACACCACCAAGCATGTTAGAATCATCTGGAACAATTGCACCAACATCTCTTTTCAAATATTCATCGGTCAACGTCTCAAAGCTCAAGAACACAACTAATCAGCAACTGTTACGACAAAAGATAATTTGCAAAGAACCAAATCATGAACCATCTGAAATGAAGATACACAAGATCATCCCAAACAATAATCCAAAATCTCAGCACAAGATCTGATCACACCAGAATATATCGGAGGGAATATCGACATAATCCTGTAAAACAAAGAACAACAAACTAGATCAGAAACTCACCAGAATAACTCACAGGAATATGTTGACATCAATGAAAACAACATATCCTAGTAGTAGAAATGAATAACCAAATCCAAGAATCTCCCCCTTTGGCAATGGTGGCAACATATGAATGTGAAAAACAGTCAATGCAAAGAAAGAAGATATCACCAACAAACTCACCCTAAAACCAAGATAGATAAAGCAATTTTTCACATTATCTCTCTCCCGTTTGACAACAATGCCAAAGATCACAAAAATGGAAAATCAAACTCTCTCCCCCTAAAACACAGAAACATGAATCTCTCTCCTACTGGGATACACAACCAAATCAACAGACTACTCCAACAGAGGAGCAACACCAACTCATCAATCTGGATAAAAGAGTAAGGCTCTGAATTCCACCGAATCGATGCACCTCAATGCATCTAGTTCTCATCAGGATGGGTGGAGACCCATAACTTGTCTCTTAGATAGATAAATGTATCTATAGGCAAAGTCTTAGTAAAAATATCAACAATTTGTTCCTTTGTAGATACATATTCTAGCTTCACCTTCTGTTCACTGACTTGCTCTCTCAAGTAATTGTATTTGATTAATATATGCTTAGTCTTTGAATGTTGCACTGAATTTTTAGACATGTTTATAGCACTGGAATTGTCACAGTATATAACAATAGGCTCATCATAAATAACTCTGATATCTTTCAACATTTGCTTCATCCATACTATCTGAGTGCAATTACTAGCAGCAGCAATGTACTCAGCTTCAACAATAGATAAAGATATTGAATCTTGTTTCTTGATGGCCCATGAAACCAAATTCTTACATCAAAAGAATGCTCCAACAGTAGTGCTCTTTCGGTCATCAACATCACCTACCCAATCTGCATTAGTATAAGCAAATAACATCAAATCATCATTCTTTGGATACCATAAACCATAATCTTCAATTCCTTTTAGATATCTGAATATTCTTTAGCAGTAGTGACATTACTCTCTTTTGATTCATCTTGATATCTAGCTACCATATAGATGCAGGAGCACCAGAGCAGCTCAAATCGGTTGGAGCAGTTAGTTGTGAAATTGCTTGGAGATCGTGGCATTTCTTCATGTTTGAGATTTTAGCATTGTGGATTTGGATTTATCACCTTGATTTTGTTTTCTTTATCATGTCTGAGGTTCATGGCATTTGGATTTACTTCCGGTGAGATATGGATTCTGGTATTGGCCTGGCTGATGTGTTCTTACCAATTAGTCTTGTAGAGTGTTGAGCGAAGATGATTTTGGGTTGCGGTTGATTTCTGTGACTTGTGGATCATTGATTGATGTTGCTTTGGGTCTTGGCTGGTATTTCCAGAGGTTCGTGCATTGTTTTCTGCTTTTTGAGATGTTTTAGTGATTTGAGCTAACATGTTACTGTTAGCACGTTTCATTATGAACCAGTTGGTCTTTGGGACAACTTGATCAAGTTGTTATTATTTGCGGACAGTATTTTGTGAATCATTTGAGAGGACAAGAGAAAGAAGATAGAAGACAGAAGTTCAAGATCGAGCAAAGATGTAGAACCGACAAGATTCTGGTCTGGTAGGACTGAAGCCGGAAGGGTTGAGGTCCGGATTAGGGTTGAACCGACAGACTATTATCGGAGGCCGATTTGATGTGTAGATGATCTGTGGATCTTATATTTTTGTTGTAAGCATTATTTGTATCATGGACTGCACTCCAACAAGTGGCATATGTAATTCATCAAACTGTTATAAGAATTGTTGATACTGTTTACCGGTTATGTATTTTGTGGTGTTACCTATTGTTCTTTCTGCTTTATCTATGTTGTGTTACCGGTTACCAGTATATCTTGCATGGTGTTTGTGTTTAGGCTATAATGCAGGGAAATCCTTCATTGGATCTTCCTACCTTGACTGCATCAAAGTGTATTAGACTTGGTTGGTGAACCTATTGTTGGAGAGAGTGTTGGTTATATACCAATTGGTTGAAAAAGAAGTTGATGCAACTTGTAGACTTGTTTAGATCACCAAACGTGAGGCAGAGCAAGGTTTGCAGGTAGACCACCAAACCCAGAACTTGATTTTGAGGTAGTTAGTGGGTGGAGACTTGAACCGATCGCTGATTGAGGCAAGTTGCAAGCTGGATTGGTAGATCGTCGTGGAGAGGCAACCAGAAGTTGTAGTCAGATTGTTGAATCCCTGAGGTAGTTGCAAGTATCTACTGATCTATCATGGTGTTGTCCTCAATTTCAGCATGAACAAAATCATGAGGCAACCCTACGAAACTGGTCTGTTTCATACCTTATGACCTCTAGGAGAGCTTGATCGACTTCGTCGATTAGCTCATTTAGCTTTTCACTTTTCATTTTTATTAGTTTTAGGTTCTTTTAGATTTGCAGTTTTACCTGCAAGTCGGACTTTAAAGTCTGCCTTGCAGGATCCTTCCTTTTTGAGGAAATTTGCACATCGGACTTTAAAGTCCAATGTGAAAATTTTTGGTTCTACCCTTGCATATCAGACTTTAAAGTCCGACTTGCAAGTAGTCCTTCTCCTGCAGATCAGACTTTAAAGTTCGACCTGTAGGGTCTTTGCATCTACACATCGAACTTTAAAGTCCGATGTGCAGGTTGATTTGGCAAATTCTTGCATGTCGGACTTTAAATTCTGACTTGCAAGGGTTTTAGTCCTGCATGTCGGACTTTGTCGGACTTTAAATTCTGACTTGCAAGGGTTTTAGTCCTGCATGTCGGACTTTAAAGTCCGACATGCACTGCGCAATTATCATTAATGAGCGCATTTATTGCTAATTTTTGGGGTTATTTATTAATCTTTTGAGGTTATTTCTTCATTTTGTTTTGAGTTTTCTCCTCTGTGCATGCCCTCCTGCTCCTCTCCTCACGAATTTGAGTTTGATTCATAGCCAGTCACTTGATTTTCTTCGGTCGTGTGGATTTAGGTAGGGTTTTTGTTTGTTTTATAGTTTTTCTTTTCACTTTGCCCTTATTTTTCTTCTTCATTTCCTTTCTCATTTTTTCTGTTGTCGGAGGGCAATCAGACATTAAAATCCGATTGCTCTTAAACCTTCTCTTCGGGTTGAGGGCACATCGGACTTTATTGTCCAATTGCCCTTTGATCCTTTTTACTTTCCTCCTCTCCCATCGCCTGCACGTCGGGCTTTAAAACCTAACATGCACGCTAATATATAGAGATAACTTTCCACATATCGGACTTTAAAGTCCGATGTGCTAATGATTTTTCCTAACTTGCACATCGGACTTTAAAGAATGATGTGCTGATGACTTTCCCTAATTTGCACATCCGACTTTAAAGTCCAATATGCAAGTAAAGATGTTTTATCCTTGCACATCAGAATTTAAAGTCTGATGTGCAAATTTTGACTCCTAAGGTGCAGATCGAACTTTCTTCCCCGACCTACCATTTTTGACAGTTTTGCTCCCAATCCTATTCTGAGTTCGATTTTTCGATCCGATTGATGAAATTTGGTTTTATTGATGATGATAACTGTCGAAGAAGCTAATCCTCAGTGTTGAATGCAGTCATTTGCAAATGTCAAGACCCCGTCACGACAAATCAGAGCCTACTTCAAGTCAGTTGGAATCTTCACCGAGTAAATCATTAGCAAAGAAGATGAAGTGCAAGTATGATAAATACTTGAATTTGTACCTAGAGAGCTTAGTAGATTCAAACATCAAGGAGATCAAAAATACATAAATAGGTCATGTCAGTATGCAGGAGTTTATTGATCGAGTTGAGAAAGCTCCTTCCCGCCTAACAAACTTGATCAAATTTGAGTTGCATAAATATGCTTCCTTTCTAGTTGCAGCTCATGATCCAAATTTTGTACTTGTAGTAGCAGACCACTTTGATCCAAATACAAGATAGGTTAGGGATGTTGATCAAAATGTGATCACGACTTTGGATAGTGTTTTCTTCAACAGTGTTTTCAAAGGTTCTTCAATTGAGGAAGTAGCCAACATTTCTCAAGATAGTGCTTAGGAGTACTATGAGAAAAATGATGTCAAATGCAAGAAAGTGATCAATACAGTGTACCTCTCTGCTGCTAGAAATTCTACCACCTCACAATGGCCTAAGTATTTCCACAGAAGTGACTTCAATGAGGAGTACAATGATATGGTCACCATGTTGGCAAGAGTGAAGGGTTTAAAGGATTCTCATTACTTTCAAAGCTGGATGTGTTATTACATAAATATAATTAGGAAAGGGGCTGCTATGATTGATTGGGGTGAGCAGATCAGTGATGCACTCTACATGCAGTTGAAAGAAGTCAAAGTGACATTGAAATTTTATATGACCTCTTACCTGGTTTATGCAGCTGCTTCTATGAGGCAATATCCGGGTTTATCTACCAAAGGTGACAAGAGATTAGTACCAGTCTGGGAATACTATGATCAACTCACGATCAAGAATCAAAGTAGCCATTTCAGAAGAGTTAACGATGCTTTCTTCATTGTGTGGAAATGTATGTTTGATAAAAGCCTGCAAAAGAAAAGATTATCAAAGGCTGCATATAATAGGGTGTCTCATTTTGGATGCGTTTTTCTTCAGTTTCCAACATTCACTTACATCTGGATATGATGTTTCTCAGGTGAACCTTTCATTTTACCAAGGTATCCTTATGACAAAATCATTCTCATGGAGTTGTGTCAACAACTGATCTATGTGCACGAAAAGAAATCACAAGAACATAAGATCGGGTTGAAGTTCCCTGAATCCATTGGCACGTCCTTGGTTTTGATAAATCCCAAGGTCAAGAATATGGAGGAAGAAATGCAATGAAATACTATGAGAAGATTCAAGGCACAAAATAATTTTGATTTTCATGGCATGAAGAACAAGCTCCAGAGAAGTTACACCCATGTTTTTAGATTTGAGGATGTATGGGCAGATTGCCAAGATGAAGAAGACATAAGAAGGATGGATTTCAGTCATCTTGCCCTAGAGAAGATTGAAATTTAGATTTGGAAAAGATCCCAATGACCATGGAAGACACTGATGACATAATAGACCTAGTCTATTATGAAAAGAAGATTGTCGACTCTCCACTTCCATCGGTGCAATGGCCGAAAAATGAGAGTAAGTCTATCACTGAAAGAATCTCTCCCATTTTGGCAAACACCAATGCATGGTTTTTAAAAAAGAATCTTAGAATGAAATAGCTTCCTGCTAGTTCTAGAGATGAGTATAATAGTGATGGCCCGATTGGTAAGACAACTATGGCTGAAACAAGAACCAAGGGCAAAGCAGATCCACAAGCACTATCCTTGGCCCCTGCAACACAATCTAAGGGGAAAGGACCCAAAATCAAGTTCACAATTAAAGGGTCCAAAAAAGGTGAATCATCTTCAGCAGCACAGGAGACAGCCACAAAGGAACCAGAACAATAGATTGCTAGAGATACTGAAAAAGAGAAGGAGACGGAAGAAGGTGAAATTCCTCAACAAGAGGAAGCACATGTTGAAGAAACATCACATCTTGGTGAAGTTAATGTCCCGGCCACTTCACAGGTGCCAACTCATTTAGAGGTGATTATTGATTCCATTGATTCTGATTCTGATCAAGAGGAAGAGGAATTCGATGATGGGGACCTGGGCATGGACATGAAGCAGTCAGAGACTGCTCAACAATTTTTTGCATTATCCAACTTTTCCAGTTTGGATGATATTCCTTCAACCACCATTGAATCTTCAATGTTGGAGTTTCCTGAATCTATGGAGCAAGCATTTGTGGAATAGTATATGATGACTTTACCTTCTACGATGGTCATAATAAAAATTCCATCTCTGGTAAGCACTGAAGTTATTTCTACTACGACACCCATAACAGAAATTCCACCTCTGGTTAGTACTCAAATTGTTTCCACTACACCTTCCACTCTCTCCTCTGTGGTTGTAACTGAAGAAGGGTCAGCATCAGCAAATATTACTCTATCAACAGGCATATCACTGGATACTTCAGCATTGATATCAATAACAACATCTACAACCGCTTTAAGTTCAAGCCAGTTTGCTCCTAAAATACCAAGTGAGACTCAACAAGAAGCTACTACTCCACCTGCCAATCTAGAATTACCACCTTGGATGGAGGTAGTAGCACCTAAGATGAAGAAACAAGTAATTTCGCTTGATGAGTTTGATTTTGAGCAGTTGGTTCCTCCAAAACCCAAAGGAACAAAGAAGTCGAAGACTATCTCTCGGGTGTTCGTAGACCCGACTTCTAAAAGGAAGTATGTTGAGGTCATGGTACCATCATCGGATAAGAATAAAGATGATATACAACTTGAGGATTACACCATACAAACCATAGAGCTTGGGGCGGAGACGCATGAGAGTATTAAGCTGGATTCTTAGACACCTTTTCACTCTTTGTTATGGAGATTTGATCAAGAGAGGGATGAGAAGAATGAATTAAAATAGAAATGTGAACAATTGACTAATGTTCTTCTGAAAGTTACACAATCCTCTTAGGAAGTTGAGCCCATAGGATCCTCAATGGACACTGAAGCTCTTAATAAAATTGAACATGTAGGAGCGAAGGGCTGACTGGTGGATGAGTGGATTGCATGGCTGAAGTTAGAAGGGTCTCATCTTCTAAGTTCAACAGTTGGGTTATTGGCCGATTTTGAAGTGATCCAAAGTCAGATGAAAAGTGTCAAAACTTCATTATCTCGGGAGATTGAAGATATTGAGAAGAGTACAACCCTTTGGAGCAAAATGGAGGACTTCAGAATAGACGTCCTCGTTGAAAATAAAGTCGTTCCTTCAAGGGAAAAATATATCCAAATCTTGTCGCCATTGTCTCACAAGAAAGAGATAATAAGGTTGATGACATTAGAGCTGCATCGAGAGAGGAAGGAAGGTGATGATGAGATTGATCTCATTTTTGCCAGAATTGTCGACCTTCCTTGTTATCTATATGATGACAATCAAAATCTCGTTACTAGTGATGCCATCACACATGAATTTCTTTCCTTAATGGATCATTGCACGGGACAGGATTTCTCATTTGGTGCATTCGATAAGTTACTAGAGATCCAAGTTAGTTTTGAGGTCCTCACATCCATGCTGAAGGATGGGGAAAAAGAAATATGTAAAGGTTGAGGATACGATTTCTCGTGTTCGTGTAATCACATATTCTACCCCAATGCCAAACCAAGTAGATATGGAGGCCATTCTAACTAAGTTCGAAGTATTCCACAAATCAAATGAGGAGGAGAAAGATGAATAAAGTGTCCCTTTTTGACATTTTCTTTTTATTTAGTTGCATTGTTAGATACTGTAACTTTTCTTGCAGATGTATAATTTCTTTTTGTTGTAGTTGTAGTCAAGTGGGACTGTGTAGTTGAATTAGTCAACTATGCCCACATTTTTCTCCACTCTTCTTATATATAAGGAGGACCCTCATTTGTATATTTTATCTTTGATTATGCTAAGCAAAACTCTACCGAATTTTTGCCTCAACTAAGACTTTGAGCTTTTGTTGTGAAGATTTGATCAAGCAAATAAAGAAAGCAATTTTATTTGATCCCAAACTTTGTGTTGTGTTTATGTTCTTATGTTCATGACTTATATATGTTCTTGAATTTCTTGATATAGGAGGTATTGTTAAGTGGGTAGAAGATCTCTTGAATTGTGAAAGTAGACTTTGTGCTCCTTGAATATTTGGGAAATTTTCTATTGTTAAATGATTAGTAGTAGGCTTTGTATTTCTACTATTGCTTGTAGTTTTAAGGATTAAGGAATTATACTTGAAGACTTTGAGCTGCAAGTTGAATTCCTTACCATTGTGATAATTAGTTAAGTTGGTGTTATATTCAAGAAATACTTTGTGCTTCTTGCTTATAAAATCCTAGTATTGTTTGTTGGATTAATTCGTTCATTTCCTTAAGTATCAAAGTGATAGGGAAATTGTAACAAATTGGAGGGAGAATACATTAAATCTGAAAAAAGAGATTTATATGCTCAAAACTAACCCACAGATTTTAATTTCTTATTAATTAGAGAAGAAATTTCAAAGGGAACCTCCCCTTGATGAGAGGAGAGATTAATTTCTCAACATAGCTATGTGTGAATCATATATTTTGTCATTGGTACGCTATTAACAAAATATTCACCCAACACATCGAACAAGATCAAGTGTTGGGAGTTAATTTTCAATTAACCCCAAGAGTCTAATGCAGGAGCACCAGAGCAGTCCAAACCAGTTGGAGCAGTTAGCTGTGAAATTGCTTGGAGATAGTGGCATTTATTCATGTTTGAGAGTTTAGCATTGTGGATTTGGATTTATCACTTTGAGTTTGTTGTCTTTATCATGTTCAAGATTCCTGGCATTTGGATTTAATTCTGGTGAGATATGGATTTCGGTATTGGCCCAGTTGATGTGTTCTTACCGGTTAGTCTTGTAGAGTGTTGAGCGAAGATGATTTCGGGTTGCGGTTGATTTCCATGACTTGCGGATCATTGATTGATGTTGCTTTGGGTCTTGGCCGATATTTTCGGAGGTTTGCGCATCGTTTTATGATTTTTGTGATGTTTTAATGATTTGAACCGACATGCTACCGTTAGCACGTTTCATTATGAACCGGTTGGTCTTTGGGCCGACTTGATCAAGTTGTTATTATTTGTGGACACTATAAATAGAAGTTTTGTGAATCATTTGAGAGGACAGGAGATAGAAGATAGAAGATAGAAGTTTGAAATCGAGCAAAGATGTAGAACCAGCAAGATTCTGGTCCAGTAGGACTGAAGCCGAAAGGGTTGAGCTCTGGATTAGGGTTGAACTGATAGACTATTACCGGAGGCCGATTTGATGTGTAGATGATATGCAGATCTTATATTTGTGTTGTAAGCATTGTTTGTATCATGGACTGTGGTCCAGTATGTGGCATATGTAATTCATCAAACTGTTATAAGAATTCTTGATACTGTTTACCGGTTATGTATTTTGTGGTGTTACCGGTCATCGGTATATCTTGCATGGTGTTTGTGTTTAGGCTGCAAGGTGGGGATGTCCTTCATTGGATCTCCCTACCTTGACTGCATCAAAGTGTATCAGAGTTGGTTGGCGAGCCTGTTGTTGGAGAGAGTGTTGGTTATATATTGGTTGGTTGGAAAAGAAGTTGAGGCAACTTGTATACTTATTAAAATCATTGAACGTGAGGCAAAACAAGGTTTTTCAAGTAGACCGTGGAACCTAGAACTTAAGTTTGAGGCAGTTAGTGGGTGGAGACTTGAACCGATCACCCATTGAGGTAGGTTGCAGGTTGGACCGGTAGATCATCGTGGAGAGGCAACTGGAAGTTGTAGTTAGATCATTGAATTCCTGAGGTAGTTGCAAGTAACTACTAACCGATCATTGAACCAGATCAAGTGATGGGAATCACTTTACAATTAACCCCGAGAGTCTGATGCAGGAGCACTGGAGGAGTTCAAACCGGTTGGAGCAGTTAGCTATGAAATTGCTTGGAGATCATGGCATTTCTTCATGTTTGTGAGTTTCACGTTGTGGATTTGGATTTATCACCTTGAGTTTATTGTCTTTATCATGTTTGAGATTCATGGCATTTAGATTTAATTCCAGTGAGATATGGATTTTGGTATTGGCCCGGTTGATGTGTTCTTACCAGTTAGTCTTGCAGAGTGTTGAGCGAAGATGATTTCGGGTTGCGGTTGATTTTCGTGACTTGCGGATCATTGATCAATGTTGCTTTGGGTGTTGGCCGATATTTCTAGAGGTTCTCACATCGTTTTATGCTTTTTGTCATGTTTTACTGATTTGAGCCGACATGTTACCATTAGCACGTTTCATTATGAACCGGTTGGTCTTTGGGCCAACTTGATCAAGTTGTTATTATTTGCGGATAGCATAAATAGAAGTTTTGTGAATCATTTGAGAGGATAGGAGACAAAAGATAGAAGACAAAAGTTTTGAGATCGAGCAAAGATGTAGAACTAGCAAGATTTTGGTCCGGTAGGACTGAAGTCAAAAGGGTTGAGGTCCGGATTAGGGTTGAATTGGCAGACTGTTACGAGAGGCCGATTTGATGTCTAGATGATCTGTAGATCTTATATTTGTGTTGTAAGCATTGTTTGTATCATGGACTGCACTCCAACATGTGGCATATTTAATTCATCAAACTGTTATAAGAATTGTTGATATTGTTTACTGGTTATGTATTTTGTGGTGTTACGGGTTACTGGTATATCTTACATGGTGTTTGTTTTTAGGCTGCATGGGGGGATGTCCTTCATTTGATCTCCCTATCTTGACTGCATCAAAGTGTATCAGAGTTGGTTGGTGAACATGTTGTTGGAGAGAGTGTTGGTTATATACCAGTTGGTTGGAAAAGAAGTTGAGGCAACTTGTAGACTTGTTCAGATCATCGAACGTGAGGTAAAGCAAGGTTTGCAGGAAGACCGCAGAACCTAGAACTTTAGTTTGAGGTAGTTAGTGGGTGGAGACTTGAGCCGATCACCAATTGAGGCAGGTTGTAGGTTGGACCGACAGGTCATCATGGAGAGGCAACCAAAAGTTATAGTCAAATCATTGAATCCTTGAGGTAGTTGCAAGTACCTACTGACCGATCGTCGAACTAGATCAAGTGATGGAACTCACTTTTCAATTAACCGTGAGAGTCTGATGCAGGTGCACCGGAGCAATTCAAACTGGTTGGAGTAGTTAGCTGTGAAATTGCTTGGATATCGTGGCATTTCTTCATGTTTGAGAGTTTCGTGTTGTGGATTTGGATTTATCATCTTGAGTTCATTTTTTTTATGATGTTTGAGATTCATGACATATGGATTTAATTCTGGTGAGATATGGATTCTGGTATTGGCCTAGTTGATGTGTTCTTACCTGTTAGTCTTGCAGATTGTTGAGCGAAGATGATTTCGGGTTGTAGTACAGAAGTTCAAGATTGAGAAAAGATGTAGAACTGGAAAGATTCTGGTCCGGTAGGACTGAAGCAGGAAGGGTTGAGGTCCGGATTAGAGTTGAATCGACAGACTATTACCGGAGGCCGATTTGATGTGTAGATGATATGCGGATCTTATATTTCTATTGTAAGCATTGTTTGTATCATGGACTGTGGTCCGACATGTGGCATATGTAATTCATCAAACTGTTATAAGAATTGTTGATACTGTTTACCGGTTATTCATTTTGTGGTGTTACCGGTTGTTCTTTCTTCTTTATTTAAGTTGTGTTACCGGTTACTGGTATATCTTAGATGGTGTTTGTGTTTAGGCTGCAAGGCGGGGATGTTCTTCATTGGGTCTCCCTATCTTGATTGCATCAAAGTGTATCAGAGATAGTTGGCGAACCTGTTGTTGGAGAGTGTGTTGGTTATATACCGGTTGGTTGGAAAAGAAGTTGAGGAAACTTGTAGACTTGTTTAGATCACCGAACGTGAGGTAGAGAAAGGTTTGCAGGTAGACCAGCAAACCTAGAACTTGAGTTTGAGGCAGTTAGTGGGTGGAGACTTGAACTGATCGTTGATTGAGGCAGGTTGGATCGGTAGATCGTCGTGTAGAGGCAACTACAAGTTGTAGTCAGATTGCTAAATCCCTAAGGTAGTTGCAAGTACCTACAGACCGATTGTGAAAACCAGATCAAGTGATGGGACTCACTTTTCAATTAACCTTGAGAGTTTGATGCAGGAGCACCGAAGCAGTTCAAACAAGTTGGAGTAGTTAGCTGTGAAATTGCTTGGAAATCGTGGAATTTCTTCATGTTTGAGAGTTTCACGTTGTGGATTTGGATTTATCACCTTTAGTTCATTGTCTTTATCATGTTCGAGATTCATGGCATTTGGATTTAATTCTGGTGAGATATGGATTACGGTATTGGCCCGGTTGATGTGTTCTTACCGGTTAGTCTTGTAGAGTGTTGAGCAAAGATAATTTTGGGTTGCGGTTGATTTTTCGTGACTTGCAGATTATTGATTGATGTTTCTTTGGGTCTTGGCCGGTATTTTCGGAGGTTCGTGCATCGTTTTATGCCTTTTGTAATGTTTTAGTGATTTGAGTTGACATGTTACCTTTAGCACATTTCATTATGAACCAGTTGGTCTTTGGGCTGACTTGATCAAGTAGTTATTATTTATGGACAGTATAAATAGAAGTTTTGAGAATCATTTGAGAGGATAGGAGATAGAAGATAGAAGACAAATGTTTGAGATCAAGCAAAGATGTAGAACAGACAAGATTCTGGTTCGGTAGGACTGAAGTCGGAAGGCCTGAGGTCCGGATTAGGGTTGAACTGACAAACTGTTACCGGAGGCCGATTTGATGTGTAGATGATCTATGAATCTTATATTTGTGTTGTAAGCATTGTTTGTATCATGGACTATGGTCCAACATGTGGCATATGTAACTCATCAAACTATTATAAGATTTGTTGATATTTGTTTACCGGTTATGTATTTTGTGGTGTTATCGGTTCTTCTTTCTCTTTCTCTATGTTGTGTTACCAGCTACCAGTATATCTTGCATGGTGTTTGTGTTTAGGCTACAAGGCGGGGATGTCCTTCATTGGATCTCCCTACCTTGACTATATCAAAGTGTATCAGAGCTGGTTAGTGAACCTGTTGTTGGAGAGAGTGTTGGTTATATACCGGTTGGTTGGAAAATAAGTTGAGGCAACTTGTAGACTTGTTTAGATCACCAAACATGAGGTAGAGCAAGGTTTGCAGGTAGACCGCTGAACCTAGAATTTGAGTTTAAGGAAGTTAGTGGGTGGAGACTTGAACTGATCACCAATTGAGGTAGGTTGTAGGTTGGACTGATAGATCCTCATGGAGAAGAAACCAAAAGTTTTAGTCAGATTGCCGATTCCCTATGGTAGTTGCAAGTATGTACTGACCGAATGTCGAACTAGATCAAGTGATGGGACTCACTTTTCAATTAACCCCGAGAGTTTGATATAGGAGCACTAGAGTAGTTCAAACCGGTTGGAGCAGTTAGCTGTGAAATTGCTTGGAGATCGTGGCATTTCTTCATGTTTGAGAGTTTCATGTTGTGGATTTGGATTTATCACCTTGAGTTCATTGTCTTTATCATGTCTGGGATTCAAGGCATTTAAATTTAATTCTGGTGAGATATGGATTCCGATATTGGCCCGGTTGATGTGTTCTTACCAGTTAGTCTTGTAGAGTGTTGAGCAAAGATAATTTCGGGTTGTGGTTAATTTGCATGACTTATGGATCATTGATCGATGTTTCTTTGGGTCTTGGTCGGTATTTCCGGAGGTCCGCGCATCATTTTATGCTTTTTATGATGTTTTAGTGATTTGAGTCGGCATGTTGCCATTGGCATGTTTCATTATGAACTGGTTGGTCTTTGGGATGACTTGATCAAGTTGTTATTATTTGTGGACAATATAAATAGAATCTTTGCAAATCATTTGAGAGGACAGGAGATAGAATATAGAACACAAAAGTTCTAGATCAAAGCAAAGATGTAGAACCGGCAAGATACTGGTCCGATAGAAGTGAAGCCGAAAGGGCTGAGTTCCAGATTAGGTTTGAACCGACAGACTGTTACCGGAGGCCGATTTGATGTGTAGATGATCTGCGGATCTTATATTTGTGTTGTTAGCATTGTTTGTATCATGGACTGCAGTCTATCATGTGGCATATGCAATTCATCAAATTGTTATAAGAATTGTTGCTACTATTTACCGATTATGTATTTTGTGATGTTATCGGTTGTTCTTTCTGCTTTATCTAAGTTGGGTTACCGGTTACCAGTATATCTTGCATGGTGTTTTTGTCTAGGATGCAAGGCGAGGATGTCCTTGATTGGATCTCCCTACCTTGACTGCATCAAAGTGTATCAGAGCTGGTTGGTGAACCTGTTGTTGGAGAGAGTGTTGGTTATATACCAGTTAGTTGGAAAAGAAGTTGAGGCAACTTGTAGACTTGTTCAGATCATTGAACGTGAGGCAGAGCAAGGTTTGCAGGTAGACCGTTGAACCTAGAACTTGAGTTTGAGGCAATTAGTGGGTGCAGACTTGAACCGATCACCGATTGAGGCAAGTTGCAGGTGTTAGAGTAATCGAGTCTTTACTTGATTAATTAAATGACATTTGTTTAATTAATTAAGCTCTCCTTTATCTCTTTTACACTTACGCTAACATTAGGTGCATAATAATTAATTCTTTTATTAATTATTATGTGCAAGCCTAGGGTTTTCCCTTTTAGGGTTTTTTAACCTATTAGAGGTTGAATTTTTTTTCTTTTGTATCTGTAGCATCCTAAAATTGTGACACTTCCAATTTTGACTGCATTTGGGTCTTCACGATGGTGATGCAACACGGAACCTGAATGGAGACCCTGAAACTTGTTCATGACATCAAAAACTGCATTTCTCAGCACCCTGGCCTGATCCTCCTTGCACCCTGCTGCCCCTGGAGGTGGGACCATGGCGCCCAGCGCCCTGGTCCTTCAAGAATAGGGCACCCAGCGCCCTGGTCCCTGGCCCTATTTTGGGCCCGGTCTCTTATGGGGCTTTGGGTCTTTAAGTTTGCAAATTGGAAAATAATGTTTCCTGGTCAGCCTAAGGTCGGGAAAATCAGTCTATCAGCCCTAATTGACAAGTATATAAACTACATTTCCTCTCCCATTTTGGTAAGATGGAAAAGGCGAAAGCGATATTCAAACATTCAAGCATTCAAGCATTCAAGCATTCCTTCAAGCAATTGAGCATTCTAAGTCTCCATTCAAGGCTAAGTGTTGCATTCAAGACAAGGACTCAACCATTGAAGAGGAGATCACTTACAACACATTACACCTTCGCATGTAAGAATACAAACATTCTTACAACAAGGTATCAGTACTTGTTTACATTACAAACATTTACATTTACAACATTCTCATTTCTTGGTTAATTCCAAAACCGGGGTTTGACCTAAAGGCAAACCCCTCATCCCTAACCCCCCAATCATCCTCTCTTTTCTGTGTGTAGGTTGCAGGTATGCGGCTGTAATTGAAGATCTGGAATCCTTGTGCAGAGACGAACAGATCCACCTTCGTTTCGCAGATTGTTCGGAGGACCGTGTGCACGCCGGGCGCCATCGTCCCGTCAACTTTCGCTCAAATTTGTAGAATAGTACCATCTCAACATTTTACTGCTAATTCCAGGTCCGCAGCTTCATCCCATATCCCTATCTCTGTTTATAAGCGAATCTTTCCTACTTCACATGCATTCCTAGTTCAATCTTTCTATCTACATTTCTTTACAAAAGAGGGTATCCTTGATGTCTTAACCCTTGAAACTCATTTAGAATCCAATCTTGCATTGCGTGGGATTGGATCTTGTGGGTTTCAACCCCTCTTTTGAATGTAAAGTCTTTCCCAAGTGAAAACCATCAACCCTAGTGACCCTCCCTTCTCTCTCCTCGGAGTTGGGGAGTGGAGAACAACTAGGGTTCGATTTTTCCGCTTTACATTTTGGTGAACCTGACGTGAACATCCTCATTCTGATTATTCATGGTTAGATCTGAAAAATTTGCTTCCTTAATTACATTTCCATGTTTGATCTTATGCAAATTTTAGAGGTTGATTGCATAAAAACCCTAAAATTTTCTTTTTAGTAATTAAACTTGTGAAATGTTTAATTGTTAATGCTTGTTTCAGATCTACCCTTCTATTGCAAATTATCAATTCATATTTGTGCTTTAATTCTGAAAATTAAGTGGTTAAATGTCAAAACCCTATTTTTTTAAAAACCTTCTTGATTCAACCTTTGACTGATAATTTCACTGATCAAAACACTTCCAAATCGGCTGTAACTTTGGATTCCGCAACAAAATCACAATAGCTTTCATCTCTGAAAATTTGGAAAAAATTTGCGAGGACCGTGTGCACCCCGAGCGCCATCGACCCCGACATTTTTTCTGAAATTTCGGGAGCTAGATCTTACTGTATTTTTCTGCTAAAATCCAGAATTTTGGTTGATTTTATCAATTCTAACACTTTCAAAATTACAGTCAAAGTTGGTCTAGTGATCGCTTGGATTGAGGCTTCTAATCATTCAAAAATTGTTGAAATTGAAATTTTTATCAAAATTGTGTTTCTTACAGTCCTAAATCTGAAAAGTGTGTTAGCATTCATTCAAAATTTCAATGTTTTATTCAAATTTTTGCAGTTTGTGACTTTTGAAATTAAGTGTTTAATTGCAACAACTTTGATTTCCACTTTCAAATTTGAATTTTGCATGAAATCGAGTCAACTTTTAAATTTTAAAACTTGCATTGCTTTTGGTATTCCCTCTAAAATCATAAAATTCAAAATTTTAGTTTCCCTCTCTTTTTCAAAATTCAAAATTTGCATTTTTCAACAATCTTGGTAGGGTTCAATTTTGAGATTGCAACTTTAATTTGGCCTATCTACAGATCGTAAAATCACTCAATTTTCTCAGATTAGCTTTAAAATCATCATAACTTTCATCCCTGAAAATTTTGAAAAAATTTGCGAGGACCGTGTGCACTCCGTTCGCCACGGTCCCGGACATTTTTTCTGAAATTTTGGGAGATTGTCCTGATTGCATTTAACAGCTTAAATCTAGGAGATTGGCTGATTTTATTGAAATTTGCTACCTCTAAAATTCAAAATCTTCTCTCTCTCTTTAGTGCATGAGTTTTACAACAATAAGCCCTAGTTACACTATGGTTCAAAGTGATAAGAATGGAATTGATATTTTGCGTGGTATTGCACACATTGTGGATTCGAATGTGATGCCTATGAAGAGTTGTGCTAAAACTTTGGGTTATACACAACCTCCTACTCAAGTTAATCATTCTATTCCTTTGACGACTTCTATTGCTAGTATACCTACTTTTACATCAAACATAATGACTACTTCAACACAAGACATTCCTCCTATGATCACCAGTCATGGGGGCAATCCCTCTTCTTCAATCAACCCTCTACCTTCATTCAATCCAAATTCTTCATTCATTCCTTCAATAAGTGTTCCTATTATATCACCACAAATGAACATGACGCAAGGGGGCAATTCGTTTAATCATTCCATTCCTCCTTGTAGTGTTCCTCCTTTCCAATCATCTCCTATGACTAACTATCATAGTGTCCCGCCACCTTACTCTCTACCTTCTTTCAATAACATAACACCTCCATCACAATCTAACACGTCTAATATGAACTCTTCGACTGAAGCGACCATTAACAATCTTGCACAAACTGTCTCTTCTTTACAGCAACAAATTGCCTCTATGAATCAATCTAAGTTTAGTGTGCCCACATTTGATGTTGCGAGCCCACTTTCTCTTGACATTGTTCGAGCTATCCCCCCTAAACATGTTGAAATTCCACATTTGGAGCTTTATAATGGTAAGGGTGATCCTCTAACACATGTTAAGACCTTTCAAACAATATGTACCGATTTTGCTTATGACCAAAGATTGCTTGCAAAACTGTTTACTAGAACATTAAGACATAAAGCCCTACAATGGTATTGCTCGTTGCCTTCTTATTCTATTTCTTCTTTCGAACAACTTGCAAATGCTTTCATTCAACAATTTCAAAACAATATAAGTCCTAAAGTTACTTTGATTGATTTAATGCATTGTAAACAAGGTGTTAAAGAAAAAGTGACTGATTTCATTGGTAGATATAAGCATTTGTATGCTCAAATTTCCTTTCCAGTGCCTGACAATGATATTCAAAGAATCTTTATTTCTAATTTACAAAAAGATATTAGAGAAAAACTCTTATTTTCTGAGTTTACTTCTTTCCAACAGTTGTGCGCAACTCTTCACAATTATCAACTGACTGTGAGTCAAATGGAACAAGCAAATCCTATGGCTCCGAGTGATAAGGGTGATAGTAGTCAACAACCATTTGGGAAGTTTAAACCGAACAGAGAGTCCATTAAATTCAATGAAAACATCATCAACAACAATGTGAATGCAGCATCGGGTGTGCCTCCTATTTCTAAGTTTTTCAAGAAAGAAAAGAAAGTTTACTCCTTTGAATGAATCATTGCATAGTATTATGAATAAGTTATTGGAACAAAATGTGCTTACTCTTCCTCCTATAAGGAAAATAGATCCTACAAAGATTAATTCACCCTATTTTGATAACAAATCCTTTTGCCAATTTCATCATCATCCTAGGCATGATACTGAAAAATGTTTTGCTTTAAAGGGAAAAATTCAAGATTTGATTGATAATAATACTATCTATGTTTCTGGTGTGAATGATAAAGGCAACACATCTGTAGCTCCTCCTAACCAAAATCTTCAGATTTTTACTGATCCATTACCTTCTCATACCTCTAATGCGATTGATACTACTGATTCCTCTGTCTCACCTGATGATCTTGTGTCCATGACTCCGAATGTGATTAACTTTGTAGAGCAGCAGAAAATCCCTAAAGAACCTTCCATCACATTTGATTCTAGTGAAACTATTAGGGCACCTGATGGTCCTTTATATATAGTTGTAAAAGTCAAGAATACACCTTGCCGTGGAGTGCTTATTGATCCTTCTTGCATGGTTAATGTCATTACTGAAGAATTTCTTTTTACTTTGCAATTGAATCAAGTGATCTATGACGAAACAAATGTGGTTGTGAAACTATTTGATGCATTTGCTTCTCCTACAATTGGTTCTATTACATTACCTATTGAGGTCCATAACAAACCCCTTGATGTGGACTTTGCTATTATTCCATCATCTGAACAATTTCGTGTGAAGCTAGGCTATCCTTGGCTATCTTCCATGAAAGCTATTGCTTCTCCTATTCACAAGTGTTTGAAATTTCCCCATAATGGTGAAGTTGTTATTGTCAATCATAGTCTCTTTAAACCAGCTGAAAGAATTTCTAGCGTTCCTATTGATTACTTTTGGCCTAAACAATTCCAATCTCTTCCTCCGCGAAGTGATCATCTTTTCAAATCTTATCAAAAGTGGAAAAAAGATATGATCCTATCTCTAAGTGAACCTAGAACACCCAAACTTGATATTCCTATCATTCTTGAGAAGGAAGTTCTTCCTTTGAAAGATAAAACCAATGTCTTTCCTCAAGAAGATTCCCAACCCATCTCTATGGATGTAACTATGCCTATGTCTAATAAACTTTCTAAAGGTAGACCTATACCTCCTCGTCATCATGGGCTTGGTCTCCTTCCTAAACCAAATATTCCTCCCTTATATGGAGCAGTTCCTCCTCCTTCCTCTTATGGAGAGAAGAGACCTTCCTCTTCTCCTATTATTTAACTTAAGAGACCACAACCTAAACACCCAAGTGATAAGGATGAGAACATTCCTCCTCCTCACTCTTCTCAACTTCCTACTAAGACTAGACAAAATCGTTCTGCACGTGAATGCCGACGAAAGTGTTGTCTTAGAGCTCAGGCAGCTGCTTCTCAAACTTTGCAATCCCCAAAAACACCTTCAGCCAGTATTATTCCATTTTCTCCTCAGCCGAAAATTGAGCCGAAATCTCCTAAACATAAGATGCATGATGGTCTTGATCCTGTGTGAGTTAAAGATCCTATTTTTATAAATCTTGATGATGATATAGATGAAAATGTTATTCATGATGAAAATGTTACTCCTGTTCATTCTGATAGTGAATATGAATATGTTGATGTTGATAACCATTTATCTAACGCATTTTCTAAAGCACTTATCCTAGCTCCTAGACAAGAACACCGCGGCTTGGGATATGAACATAGCCCTTGTTTGGATCTTGTGATAGCTCCATCTGCTATGTTGGATGTTCCTCCTCTAGCGTGTTTCCTACCTTCCCAAAATATTGATCAGCAAGATCGGGGGGTAGATGACGTGCTAGACTAGTTTCATTAGCATAGCAGATTCTCCCCTCCTCTCTTTCGTTACTTCTTCTATGTGTTATTCTCATTCTTCTATTTGTTGTCCTTAGTGTTGTCTACTTGAGGACGATGCAAAGCATTGAGATCTCTTGGTCTCTCTCATGTTGACTCAAAAGACACATATGTTCCCTTCTTCTAGGTGACCTTCCTTGATTGGGGAATGAAGAACAATTATGCATACATACATATGATATACATGAATTATCATACAGCATACTGACCCCAAGGAAAGCGAAGTCACCTTGTGCTTTGTGTTTTGTGTCTATTATCCTTGGGCTTATCTCACACTTGGGGGCTAAATCCTTGTGATAACGTGCTCCTTTCCCTTCTCATTTCTTATACGTATCACTACCTTAAAGCAATCACCCCCAGTGAGGCATGTGCGATCGCTTTAACGTAGGGGGGCATACATCCCGTTCATATCTTTTCAAGATACTTGAAAATTTCTTGACAAATTTAGCTTTGCCTTGAAAATTTTTGATATCTTTCTTGCATGACTCATAGTGAGGGAACCTTACTACTGACAGTCATGGTTCTCCCTCGTGATCTTCCCTTTTACCTTGTCAATCGAAGTTGTAAGATCCTTAGTCCACTGGGGGCTTGGTGTATCTTGCCTCCTTGACGTGGTGAAAGTTTTTCAATGTTGTTTCCTTGTACTTTACCGGAAGTATGAGCGTACGCTTATACTCCCGCTAAAGTGGGGGCTAAATGTAGCGTCCTAAAATTGTGACACTTGCAATTTCGACTGCATTTGGGTCTTCACGATGGCGATGCAACACGGAACCTGAATGGAGACCCCGAATATTGTTCATGACATCAAAAACTGCATTTCTCAGCACCCTGGCCTGATCCTCCTTGCACCCTGCTACCCCTGGAGGTGGGACCATGGCGCCCAGCGCCCTTGTCCCTAGCCCTATTTTGGGCCCGGTCTCTTATGGGGCTTCGGGTCTTTAAGTTTGCAAATTGGAAAATAATGTTTCCTGGTCGGCCTAAGGTCGGGAAAATCAGTCTATCAGCCCTAATTGACAAGTATATAAACTACATTTCCTCTCCCATTTTGGTAAGATGGAAAAGGCGAAAGCGATATTCAAACATTCAAGCATTCAAGCATTCAAGCATTCCTTCAAGCAATTGAGCATTCTAAGTCTCCATTCAAGGCTAAGTGTTGCATTCAAGACAAGGATTCAACCATTGAAGAGGAGATCACTTACAACACATTACATACTACATACATTACACCTTCGCATGTAAGAATACAAACATTCTTACAACAAGGTATCAGTACTTGTTTACATTACAAACATTTACATTTACAGCATTCTCATTTCTTGGTTAATTCCAAAACTGGGGTTTGACCTAAAGGCAAACCCCTCATCCCTAACCCCCCAATCGTCCTCTCTTTTCTGTGTGTAGGTTGCAGGTACGTGGCTGTAATTGAAGATCTGGAATCCTTGTGCAGAGACGAACAGATCCACCTTCATTTCACGGATTTTTCGGAGGACCGTGTGCACGCCGGGCGCCATCGTCCAGTCAACTTTCGCTCAAATTTGCAGAACAGCACCGTCTCGACATTTTACTACTAATTCCAGGTCTGCAACTTCATCCCATATCCCTATCTCTGTTTATAAGCGAATCTTTCCTACTTCACATGCATTCCTAGTTCAATCTTTCTATCTACATTTCTTTACAAAAGAGGGTATCCTTGATGTCTTAACCCTTGAAACTCATTTAGAATCCAATCTTGCATTGCGTGGGATTGGATCTTGTGGGTTTCAACCCCTCTTTTGAATGTAAAGTCTTTCCCAAGTGAAAACCATCAACCCTAGTGACCCTCCCTTCTCTCTCCTCGGAGTTGGGGAGGGGAGAACAACTAGGGTTCGATTTTTTCGCTTTATAGTATCATTATTCCATTACACAATTTTGTGAATATAGAGCTCTCATATTCTTGAGCATTTTCCTGTGTTTATATTTTTCTCTGTTGCTTCATTGCTTCTCCTTGTAACAGGTTTATTCAGCTTGCAGAGATCATTTAGGCTCCTGTGGTGTTGTATTTATCAACTCTCACATTGTATCAGAGCTTCAGATCTGCAGCTACCTATTCTTGTTTTGAGTTTTTTTTGCATTGGAAGCAGATCTGGGGTTTCAGAATTTTTTTGTGCACCTAGGGATAGGCCTTGATTTCTGAGCACTTTGGGCCTAAACAGACCTCACTATTGTGCTCAGAAGGCCCAAAAACCTCTATGGTCATATAAATCTTGATCACTTTTGACACCTGAGCCTTTGGGGGTATTTCTTTTGTTCTATACCAGGTCATACGACTCTGACATGCAGTTCAAGAATTTTTTTTAAAAAAATTGCCTTTTTACGGCATGCAGGCTGAAATTTGTTTTTTTTTTTTTAAAAACAAAAAAATCATTCAAAAAACATTTGGCAAAGTTTAAAAAATAAAAAATAAAAATCTTGGTTTTTTAACCCACGGTATGCAGGGTACCATGGGCCCTTTGGCCTGCAGTAGGCCCCATCAGCTGCCGGCCCTGGCAGAGCGGGCCCCGCCAGCCGTCGACCTCCAAACCCCTACTAACCGCTTCCTAGCCCTGCTAGCATCCACCCCAGCCGTCGCCCCTGTGCTGCCCGCTCCGTCACCGGAGTGTCGCCCCCGGGCCACCTCTGCCTAGCCCTGCCACCAAACAACCTCTCTCTTGCCTTTGTAGGGGGGTTAGTTTTTTCTTCATATCTTGAGCATACAGAGTTGTTTTTTTGAAAATGAATAGGCATAAGAATGCTGGTTCCAAGTCGGACCTCATGGTATTGGAATTATTTTCCAATTTTGTTGTTTGACTATACTTTTTTCCAGTCAAAGTGGGGTCACTTTTCTACACTTCCGGGGTCGTAGAATGTGCAAACAGACTCCATTTTTTGAAAATGAATATGCGCTAGAAAGATCTCTGCATTCTCTATTCAGATATGTGATATTGTTTCTCAAATATTTCATCAGGTACATGATATTTCAATTTGATGTTTTTTTGCTTATGCACTTCTTCATTCTCACCAGTATGTACTAGGGTTTGGGTTTATCTCTTGTGGGGGGTCTTTTTTTCTCACTTTCTATCATTTATATCATAAATATAGAACACTAAAACTCTCAAAACCAACAAACCCTTCTGCATCTTCTATCTATTATGAAATATCACATAATAATAAAAACACAAGCAGGTACAAGTGCAGAGTTTCATGGCAGACTCTTCAGTTGAGTTGTTGACATCACACAACTATCACACTTGGAAGCCTCACATCATGAGGCTTCTCAGGGCACGAGGGTTGTGGTCTTGTTTGGATGAGGTTCAACCTCTATTGCAACATCCTTTTCAGATTCTTCAGCACGGAAACAAGATGGATGAGGCCATGGGTTTACTCTCATTACATGTTTCTGACAGTCTTATATTTCACCTTGATGCTTTGTTCACTCCTCGAGATATGTGGTTGAAGTTTGAGATTCTCTTCGGGAGAGTTAATGAGATCTAGGCATTACAAATTGAGGCAGAGTTGGTTTCCTTGTTACTTGATTCCTTTCCCACCATTGAGGATTTTTTGAACAAATTCAAGACTACTAGATCTATTCTCCAGGGGTGTGGAAAGACCAAGACAAACCCAAAGTGCATTCTCTTGATCATTTCAAAGCTTCGAGGTCCTTTTCAGTTTTTTGGCTCTGCTTTCTACTTCACCATGGATGGATTGGGTGCTTGTTTTACCATGCCTACCTTTGATGTGTTTTGTGAGTGTTTGTCTTGCGAGCAGTCTCACCTTTCTCAGTTGGACATGCTCTCAGGGTCCAAGAACAAAGCATTGGTTTCTCAGTCATCTAAGGAGAAGCAAAAGTAGACACTAAAGCCAAAGAAGAATTCTATAGGCAGTGAGAATTCCTCCAAGCCACCTCCTAAGTCTGATTCTAAACCACCATTTAATTCGAAACAAGGGAAATCGTCACAGTCTGGTGAGTCTTCCTCCAAGACTAAGAAGAAATCAGGAGATACTTGCAGTTTTGTGGCAAGGAAGGACATCCAGTTCCTAAGTGTTGGAAATGATTAGAGGCTTTAGAGGAAGTCATGCAACAACATCACATCTCCTCACCTCAAGCATCTTCTCCTTCCATAGGGAAAGGTCATGCTCCCACTGCTCGAGCTTCGACCTATGGGTCCACTTGGATTTTAGATTTTGGTGCTTCTCACCATATGAATCACACTTAGCAGTTGGTTACTTCTCTTGCCTCTTGTAGTACTTCATAGATTGTAGTGGGTGACTCTGTTCAACTTTCAGTCTTGGGTCGAGGTTATGTCTCTTTGGATGGTGGTACTCTGCAAGATGTTCTGGTTGTTCCTGACATCTCGACGAACCTCCCATCCATTTATTAGATTTGTCATTCTGGCTCTGGTAAGAAAGTTGAGCTCTCACCAGATAATGTGGTTATTCGAGACCTCCATGACTTTGATTTGGTTGTGGCTACTAGGAGTGTTGATACTCCATCTCGTCTTTACAGATTTGATGGATTTGACCCCTCTACGGGTATAGGTTCATCTCTTATAGCACATACAAATTCAATGAGTAAGCTTTGGCATGAGTGCTTGGGCCATGTCAATTACAAATATTTTTAGTAGATGAGTACATAGGAACTTGTTCTTGGGATCCCACAGATTTCTTGCACTGATGGTGTTTGTCATGGTTGTGTGCTTGGAAAGCATCATAGGGATCCCTTTCTGAAGGGAAGAGCCCCTCGTGCTTTGGCACCTTTGGAGTTGATTCACAGTGACCTCATGTCATTCCCTACTCCTTTTTCTGGGGCCAAGTATGTACTCACATTTATTGATGACTTCTCCAGATGCACATGGGTGTACTTTCTTAAGTACAAGTCTGATGTCTTTGATTCATTTTGAATCTTCAAGACATTTGTAGAGAAGCAATCTGGTTGTTCTATTCGGCAGATATGTACAGATAATTGGGGGGAGTATGTGAATCAGGCTTTTAGATATTTTTCCACTGAGCATGGTTTACAACATCAGTTTACTGTTCCCTACACCCCTTAGCAAAATGGTGTCGTTGAGAGAAAGAACAAGACTTTACGAGAGATGGCAAATTGTATGATTCAGTCCAGGTCCATGGATTCATCTTTTTGGGCTGAGGTAGTCAATTGTGCCAACTACATTCAGAATTGGATACCTCACAAGGCAATTCGACATATGACTCCTGAGGAGGCTTGGTCTCATGACAAGCCTGATGTTTCTTTTTTCTGAGTATTTGGCAGTGAGGCATGGGCATTTATTCCTGATGCTCAAAGGAGAGAAATGGAGTGGAAGAGATGACTCCTCATTTTTGTTGGCTAATGTGAGGATGTTTAGGCATACAAGTTGTTTGATCTTGATTCCAGCGAGGTCCTATTTTGACGGGATGTTTAGTTTGATGAGCACATTCCCACACTAGATACCCTGTCTCCAGTGTCTACCCCTCTTCCTACTCCTCCCCCTACATCTCTTCAGGATCATTTTGAGGATGATTCTGATGATGTTGCTAATGATCCACCATCTCCACCTCCACCTGCTCCACCTCAGATTCCCAAGTTGGCTCGCTTTACTGTTGAGGCGGCAAGATCTATGGCCAGTGATCCTTCAGATACTCATCGTACCCGTTCTCATACTGTGGGTTCTAGTCTTTTGAGTCATGCCATTTCAGATGATCCTCAGAATTTTTCAGAGGCAACAAGACACCCTGAGTGGGATTGTGCTATGGAGGAGGAGTATTCTTCTTTGATGAGGAATAATACTTGGGATCTCTATCCTCTTCCTATGGGCAGAAAGATGGTTCAGTGTCGATGGTTGTATCGCACCAAGTATGCTGCTGATGGTTCAATTGATAAGTACAAATCATGTCTTATTGTGAAGGGTTTCTTGTAGGTTGAGGGTATTTATTACACCAAGACATTTTACCTTGTCACCAAGATGAACTCTATTTGCTTTGTACTATCCCCTGCAGCTTGTGGGGGATGGCCCATTTTTCAGATGGATGTGAAGAGTGTTTTCTTGCATGGAGACCTATAGGAGGAAATCTATATGGAGCAGCCTCAGAGATTTGTGTAGGACAGTTTTTTGGTTTACAGACTTTGGCATTCATTGTATGGTCTCAAACAAGCCCCTCGGGCTTGGTATTAGAAGATGGACTCTTTCTTGCTCTCCACTGGTTTCACACGTTGTCATTTCGATCACACAGTGTACATTCAGCAGCTTGAGGGTGAGATCCCGATTCTTGTGCTATATGTTGATGATCTCCTCATCACAAGTAGCTCATCCTTTATAATTCAACATGTTCAATGAGCTTTGATAGACCAGTTTGAGATGATAGATCTTGGTCTTCCGCACTATTTTATTGGTCTTCAGGTGATTCAGTCTTCTAATGGGATCTCTATTTACTAGCAGAAGTATGCTCTTGACATGCTTCAGAGCTTTGGCATGATTTATTACAAGCCTGTCCCCACTCCTTTTCAATCAAGGGTTGTTTTGATTACTACTTGCCCCACTCCTTCAGTAGATTCTACACTTTACAGGCAGTTGGTTGGCAGTTTGTTGTACCTGACACACACTCGTCTTGACCTTTCCTTTGTGGTTGTCCTTGTCTCTTGATTCTCCCATGATCCTCATGAGAGTCATTGGCAAGCTGCCAAATGTATTTTGCGGTACATTCAGGGCTCTATTTCTCATGACATTCACTACACATCAGGGGAACCTCACATTGTTGGCTACGTTGACACATGTTGGGCTGGTGATGTCAATGATCGGAAGTCTAATTTTGGCTTTGTTTTTTATCTTGGCTTTGGTCCTATCACATGGTCTTGCAAGAAGCAGACTGCTCATGCATTATCATCTACAGAGGCTGAGTACCAAGTTGTTGTTCTTGCAAGTCAGGAGATCTTATGGCTTCAATAGTTGATGACTGAGTTTGGCTTTCCTCCTGATAGCCCCACTATTCTTTGGTGTGACAATAATAGTGCTATCCGTATTTCTCGCAACCCGATGGAGCATCAACGGACGAAGCACATTGAGCTTCACATGCATTTCATCTACTAGTTGATTCGGGATGGTTCTCTCATTTTGGAGTACATTCCCACTGCCGAGTAGGTTGTAGACATCTTCACAAAACCTTTTGCATCACCGCGCTATCTTCAGTTGTGCTCTATACTTGGGGTGAAGGAAGTTGTCCTTTGAGGGTCTTTATGAGGTCTTCCTTCCTTCATATTTCTTTCAACATGTTCTTTTATCTCTTTTTGGAGAGGAGTTTTTTCCCATTGGGTTTTCTCCTTTTTCTCTCTTTCATAGAGATTTCCTTTTATTTGGGTACCTGATTAGGCCTTATTGCTGGGACCCATCTTTCCTGCTTTTAGTATTTGTTCTAGGTTTTAGATTCTCCCTAAGTCTAGCTTAAGGGGGGTGTTAGAGTAATCGGGTCTTTACTTGATTAATTAAATGACATTCATTTAATTAATTAAGTTCCCCTTTATCTCTTTTACACTTAAGCTAACATTAGGTGTATAATAATTAATTCTTTTATTAATTATTATGTGCAAGCCTAGGGTTTTCCCTTTTAGGGTTTTTTGACCTATTAGAGGTTAAATTCTTTTCTTTTGTATCATTATTCTATTACACATTTTTATGAATACAGAGCTCTCATTTTCTTGAGCATTTTCCTGTGTTTATGTTTTCTCTGTTGCTTCCTTGCTTCTCCTTGTAACAGGTTTATTTAGCTTGCAGAGATCATTTGGGCTCCTATGGTGTTGTATTTATCAACTCTCATAGCAGGTTGGACCAATAGATTGTCGTGGAGAGGTAGTCAAAAGTTGTAGTCAGATCGCCGAATCCCTCAGGTAGTTGCAAGTACCTACCAACTGATCGCCAAACCAGATCAAGTGATGAGACTCACTTTTCAATTAACCTTGAGAGTCTGATGCAAGAGCACCGAAGCAGTTCAAACCGGTTGGAGCAATTAGTTGTGAAATTGCTTGGAGATCGTGGCATTTCTTCATGTTTGAGAGTTTCGCATTGTGGATTTGGATTTATCACCTGAGTTCATTGTCTTTATCATGTTCAAGATTCATGGCATTTGGATTTAATTCCAGTGAGATATGGATTCTGGTATTGGCCCCGTTGATGTGTTTTTACCGCTTAGTCTTGCAGAGTGTTGAGCGAAGATTTCGAGCTGCGGTTGATTTTCGTGACTTGCGGATCATTGATCGATGTTGCTTTGGGTCTTGGCCGGTATTTATGGAGGTCCGTGCATCGTTTTATGCTTTTTGTGATGTTTTAGTGATTTGAGCTGACATGTTATCATTAGCACATTTCATTATGAACCGGTTGGTCTTTCGGCTGACTTGATCAAGTTGTTATTATTTGTGGATGGTATAAATAGAAGTTTTGCGAATCATTTGAGAGGACAGGAGACAGAAGATAGAAGACACAAGTTTCAGATTGAGCAAAGATGTAGAACCGGTGAGATTTTGGTCCGGTAGGACTGAAGTCGAAAGGGTTGAGGTCCAAATTAGGGTTGAACCCAACTGGCTGTTATCGAAGGCCGATTTGATGTGTAGATGATCTGCGGTTATATTTGTGTTGTAAGCATTGTTTGTATCCTCGATTGTGGTCCAACTTGTGGCATATGTAATTCATCAAACTATTATAAGAATTGTTGATATTGTTTGCCATTTATTTATTATGTGGTGTTACCAGTTGTTCTTTCTGCTTTATCTATGTTGTGTTACTAGTTATCGATATATCTTGCATGGTGTTTGTGTTTAGGCTACAAGGTGGGGATGTCCTTCATTGGATCTCTCTACCTTGACTGCATCACATGCACACAACATGCATAATGTCAGGTCTAGTTTGAGTAAGATATAACAATCCACCAACCATAGATCTGTACAAACTCTGATCAGCTTTAGGAGATTCATCATTTCTAGACAATTTACAGCCAGTCACCATAGGAGTTCCAACCGGTTTGGAATCATCTAATCCAAACTTCTTCAACAATTCCTTCACATACTTAGTTTGAGATATAAAGATTCCTTTTCCTATTTGTGAAATCTACAAACCTAAGAAAAATTTCATCTCACCAGCCATAGACATCTCAAATTATTTTCGCATCTCACCAGAAAATTTCATGCTCATATCATCATCACCACAAAAAAAAATGTCATCAAAAAAGACTTCAATAGTCAAAATGTTATTATTTTCAATCTTAAAGTACAGATTACCATCAACACCACCTTTGAAAAATCCCAATTTTAGCAAGTATTTATCTAATATAGCATACCAAGCTCTAGGGGCTTGTTTCAAACCATAAAGTGCTTTCTTCAACTTACATACAATGTCTCCACCATCTGACAATGAAAATCCACTAGGCTTCTCAATGTAAACTTCTTCTTCAAGATCACCATTCAAAAATGCAGATTTGACATCCATTTGATATACTTTGAAATCTTTATAAGCAGCATAAGCAAGCAACAATCTAACAACTTCCATTCTGGAAACCAGAGAAAAAGTTTATTCAAAATCAATCCCTTCTTATTGTGAATATCCTTTGTAGACTAGTCTGGCTTTATTTCTGACTACTTCACCTGCTTCATTCAATTTGTTCCTAAAAACCCATTTAGTACCAATAACATTTTTATCCCTAGGTCTAGGCACAAGTTCTCAAGTATTGTTCTTTTCAATATGATCTAACTCTTCTTCCATGGATATAATCCATTTATTATATTTAGAAGCTTCAACAACATCTTTAGGTTCAACTTTAGAAATCAAACATATCCCTTCTATGACTAACCTTCTTCTACTCATCACACCTTTATTCTTATCATCGATAATCTGATTCTCAAAATGATTCAAGCTTACATACCTCAGAGTCTTCTGATTGTTCTGATTCTTAGACTTGGGATCTTGAACATCCTCACCGATAGCAGCAATAGTCTCTGTCTCTACCACATCATTCTTCTTAGGCTCTTCAGGCTGAATAGGAGCTAAAACAACATGTTGACCTTCATCATAGGCTCTTATCTCCTTCCCAAGGTTTCCATCCACCTTCACACTTACACTCTCAACTATCTTTCTCAGTCTCTTGTTATAGCACCGGTAGGCTTTGTTATTTGTAGAATATCCCAAAAAGATACCTTCATCACTTCTAGCATCAAAATTTCCAATATCCTCATCTCTCTCGATATAACATTTGCTACCAAAAACTTTGAAATATTTCACAGTTAGAAAATGACCAAACCAAAGCTCATAAGGATTCTTACTGGTATCACCTTTGATATGAACTCTATTGAATGTATAAAATACAGTGCTAATAGATTCTCTGCAATGAACCTTTGGAACATTTCCTTCAATTAACATGGTTCTTGCAACATCTAAAATAGTACAGTTCTTCCTTTCAACAATCCCATTCTGTTGTGGGGTCCTACGAGTAGATAACTGTCTTCTGATTCCATGCATTTCATAGAAAGAATTGAATTCACTAGAATAAAATTCTCCACCTCTATCAGATCTCAGACACTTCAACTTCAATCCAGACTCAGTTTCAACTTTAGCTTTGAATATCTTGAATTTCTCAAATGCTTCTAATTTTTCCTTCAAAAAGACAACCCACATCATTGTGGAATAATCATCAATTAGTAACATAAATTATCTATCACCCTACACACTTCTAACATTTGTAGGTCCACACATGTCAGTATGCACAAGATCTAACAATCCATCTGATGTGTATCGTTTACTTTTGAAAGAAATTCTTGTTTGCTTCCCCAACTAACATTCCTTACGTACTAGATTAACAAGTGTAACAATCTTAGGCAAATCCCTAACAACTTGAGTAGAACTGATCTTGATCAATGAATCAAAATTTACATGACAAATCCTTCTATGCCACAACTAACTCATCTATCTTAGCAATCAAACAATTTTTCTCACTAGCATTCAAATGAAAAATGTTACCTTTAGTCTTAGTTCCAGATGCAATTTCTATACCGGATGCATTCAAGATCTTGCATTTACCATCTTTGAGTTGTACATCATAACCCTTATCAACCATTTGTCCAACACTCAAAAGATTATGCTTTAAACCTTCAATATACAAGATTGTTGGAATCCAAGAACACTTAGAGGGGGGGTGAATCAGTGTTCTAGCGGAATGATCAATTTTAACCTTATTAAAACATGCATACACCAACCGGTATACCGGTACCTATAGAATTGAAAGAAGTAAAACAACCAATAATACAATCAAATAAATGAATACCATAACACACATAATTATATGTGGAAAACGTCAAAGAGGAAAAACCATGATGGGATTTATGACCCACAATATCAATCCACTGGCCATATGAAGAGATATTACAAAATATAGGGGCCTGCACTTGCAGGAAGGCTTATAGCCTAGAGCACACTTCTCAATCACAAAAGGAGCCTCACTGACTACATACAAATCCATACTACAATCCAAAGAAATGATTGAACTACAAAGATAGCATATTCTACGCCTGAATATAGTTCTGGTTAAGCTCTGTCTGTTCTGGTCTGAAGCCCTAAACCCTTATCGAAATAACCCTTACATAAATATCCTCACATACATGATCTCTCTCATATGTTTTGTGTCTCCTTTACACTCCATAACCTTACATACTCTCATTTATTATTTCATACATTTTATATATCAAAATGATCTAACCAACTAACCTATATACCTCTTTACAATTCATCATGCCTTATGTCAGGTTACAACGATAATTTGCAATATGAATATACATGTTGGCTAGATAACATAAATACATGAATATCAAAAACAATTATCAATACCGGATCCAAAAGATGTTGGCCTCCAATACCGATAACTTGATTCTAAACCATGTCGGCCAACATTACCGATAATCTGAGAATTCCTTCCAACCTGCCGGTATCGGTGAAGTGTTTGTGAAGTGCCTGTCGATACATAAATAACCCAACATACGTAGTTGGAACATGTTGCCATCAATGACAACATATTGAAACCAACCAATTGAGTGTCAATTGCCAACAAAGACATCATCAATGTTATGCCTACCATCAAAAGAAATAGAATCTCTCCCATGGATTACACAGGTTTTGGTATCACAAAATCTGACTATTCCACCATCATACCTTTCCATGCTTACAAATTTGCTTTTATCACCGGTCATATGGTGTGAAAAACCATTATCAATCACCCATTCACCTTTTTCTTCTACCTTAGCAGCCAAAGATTTCTCCTCAACAGAACACCTAGTTGAATAAATAGGCACAGGACTATCTTCTTTAATGGTAATGACCACAACTTCATTTCTTCCGATTCCTCATTTGTAACACCTTCTTCTGTAGCATAATAATAGTTCTTCTGGTTCCTAAACTTTTGGTTAGATTTATAAGGCTTATCATACTTCTCATGCTTCTCATAGCTATCATTTCTATCAAACTTATCAAACTTATCATGTTTGTCATACTTAGCCATTCTCTTCGGGCATCTAGAAGCAAAATGTCTTATCTTATTACAAGAAAAACACTTTAAGGGCAACTTTCCATCATACTTACCGACACCTTTAGCCAATCTCCAGGAAATCAATTCTTTAATCTCGTCAAGCTCTCTCTCTCTCTCTCTTTCTCTGCTATCTCTCTCATTTCTCTTTCATATCTATATATCCTGCACTCATCAAGATCATATTTTGGCTTACTGGACATAGATGCGCCTAATGCTTTGAATGTTGTCTCGGACTTTCCATGTGACACCAAATTTGCTCAACTCAAATGCAACAACTTTTCCAACTAATACATCTTTTGTCACTGTGGTTACACTCTGGATCTCATCAATAGCGGCAACCTTATGTTTATAAGAAGGAGGCAAAGATCTTAGAGCCTTAGCAACAATCTCATCTTCTTCAATCTCTCCATCGATAGATCTAATACCAAGGACAATCTCATTCACCTTAGCCATGTATGAATGTATGTTCTCATCATCTCCCATCTTCAATGTCTCATACTTCCCTTTCAAACTCTGCAACTTGGTAACTTTCACTTGACTATCACCTTCATACAAGATCTCAAGCTTCACCTAGATCTCATGTGCAGTCTGAAGTTCCATATAATTTGTCATTTCAAAATCAGTCAGGGCACTAAGTAATGCTTCCTTCACTCTGATGTTATATTCAGCTTCCTTAATCTCATTAGGAGTGGATGGTCCATTCTGAGGAACAACATAGGTATTCTTAGTAATCTTCCAATAATCATCTCCAAGACATTTCAAATGCACCTCCATTTGTTTCTTCCATTCAGTGTAGTTGCTTCTAGAAAACCTTGAACTGTCCTTCTTCAAAAGAATACCTTGAGCTACCATCTCAGATTTCTTCAAGCGATTAAGCTTTTTATTGAAGGATCTAGCTCTGATACCAATTGTTAAATGCAATCAAGAAGGAATACTGAGAGGGGGAGGGTGAATCAATCTTCACCAGAAACACAACAAACTAAACTTCCAAAACATTCACTGATAAATCACAATAGTAATAGATAAGAAAAATAATCAACACAACACAAAACACCAAGATTTTGACGTGGAAAACCCGGTTAAGGTAAAAACCATGGTGGGAACCTACCCACAATAAGATGATACTTTGCAGTAGTATGTGAACATATTACAATGGAGATGCACATGCATTCAGGCAAACTACCTGGAACTCACTGCTCAAAATATATATGCTCGAAAGGCTACAACCCTCAGGGAAGTCTCACTGACTTACAATATGATTTGGATACAATCTGGAAGGAATGAACTGCAATAATAGCGTCTACAAATGCCTGATGACAGTTTCAGTTAAGAACAGTTGTCTGCCCTACAACACCAAACTCATCACAACACTTCACTGAATGATATATCCTTTTTCATACATTTACCTCTCTCTGATAATGTAGACACAATACCGACACCTAAATTACATAAGCATCTCACCTATATATATATATACAAATCATCAACCTTGATAACAAGGTCGGCTAAACCCTCAACCCTTAACTCATAATTAAAAAAATTATGTTATATGATACAAAGATCGACCACCAAACCAATATTATGATTTACATTATATAGCATGGACCTAATTCAAATTCCCAAACAATTACATCCACTGGAAATCCCGCCAAGATCAACCGTAATACATTACACCACTAGAAATACTCCATAACACCCAAAATATCACCGGTTCAAATAAATCACCAAAAACTCATTCAACGATCAATGCGGATCACAAGAAAAAATAGGACATGATTAGGAAACACCATCAAGCACATTAGAATCATCCGGAACAGTTGCACCAACATCTCTTTTCAAATCTTCATCAGTCAACATCTCAAAGCTCAAGAACACAACCAATCAACAACTGTCACAAAGAAAGATAACTTACAGAACACCAAATCATGAACTATATAAAGTGAAGATACACAAGATCATCCCAAACAATAATCCAAAATCTCAGCACAAGATCTTATCACACCGGAATAAACTGGAGGGAATACCAACAAAATCTAGTAAAACAAAGAACTGCAAACCGGATCAAAAAATCTTCCCAAACTCACTGGAATAACTCACAGGAATATGTTGACATCAATGAAAACAACATATCCTAGAAGCAGCAATGAACAACCAAATCCAACACACAACAGGCCAATACTAGCACCTATACTAAGTCATAAGATAACTATTTCTATAATCATTTACTATGTGAATTGTTTCTTATTCACAATCCGGTTTATACTTAATCTTTCAAACCTTAATATTCTTACTTTAGTTCTTGTCATTTAATTATTTTGAATGTGACATGTTTAAAATTTGATAGTTTTAAATTTTAATATCTTTGTTATTTTAAAATTCAAAGTTGGTATTTCAATCTTTTCTTGGTCAAAATAATTGAAAGTGCTTGTACATTTTTATTATTATTAAAGACACAATAATTGGATAAATAAGAAATAGTGAGTACAAGCACAATACAATACAAGTTATGGTGTATTTCTATCGTTGCACCTACTCTTAGATAATAGGTACAAGTACAATACAAAAGAAGTTATTAGTACATCTCTATAGCCACACCTACACTAACATCTACATTTGTATGTTAAATCTATAAATAATTTTGGATTTTATGAATTTATACTTAATCTAAATTCAAGTGTTTTCTATATTTGTAAGAAACAAAACAACTACTGAAAGTTTTAGTGGTGAATAATCACCAATTGGCAAATATTTTGTATCAGACATTTCAAAAATGGTGAATAAGTTGGACCAATCGAGGTGGCCGGATCGCCTTGACTTTATAATTTTACAATCAAATGCATTTCAATTAACCTTCATTTTCATTAATTAGTTGTAACGATTTAAATAATTTGCCAATAGACTCTACATTTTCATAACGGTCTATTTAATATTTTCGCCTGAAGTTTTGGAAGTGTGCCTTAATGCATCGATGTAATTCACCAATATCCATCAATATTTCAATTTGCATGAGGACCCAATTCGCCTGACATTTTCGGAAGAGTGTCTTAATGTTCCCCAATATTCGCCAATGCCATTAATCATTCAATTTTGTGGGAGGATTGATTTCTCCAATTCTATTATAAGTTCATCCCAATGGATGGTCCATAATCACCTAGTAAATTACAACGTATATGTTTTGTCGATGTTTCATTCGCCTTATGTTTCCATAAGACGTGTTAGAATTAAGTGGGATTCACCAAAAAAATTGTATTCCATTTAAAATTCCCACAATATTCACCAAATATGGATTGGTATAAGATTCTATGAAAGATTAAATTTATTTTTACACAATTTGGTCAGTTTGGAGCTCTCAGTTCAGATCAATAGCCAAGTTACAAACATGAAAAACCATTGTTGCATTGTCATCTACTAGTGCTCTGTGCTACTCTTTGAGAATCTAACTTAGGTAAGTGATCATTTCTTTGAAGTGTTATAATATTATTCATCTCAATCTGTTAGCAATTTTTAGACCATTCTTATTGAGTAGGGAGACCTCAGACATCTAGATTCTAGGCCCTAGGGGCAATGAATCTTATAGTCTATTATTGCTTCTTAAACAAGTAGATAGTTTTTTGTAGCCTCGATTTCATCAAAGATGTCAAACAGGAAGAAGGGCGAGACTCCTGGATGTGGTGAAGGCCGAGAGAGGTCAACAAAATGCAGAACCTTAAATTTGTACTTTATCAATGTTTGTGGTAAAAAAGATGATCATGAAGGTACATCATCACAACTACCACATTCACAACTTACACTGAATATTGTGGTGAATGTGATATCTCAGATGATAATGAAGAAGAAGATTTGGTAGATACCCAGGGTAGTGGGAATGTAATAATCGACCCGGCTGACAATGTCATAGATGATGATGATGATGCACAAAAGAGGAAAAGAAAATTCAAATAAAAAATGGGTCAGAAGTGGGATATGGCAAGGCATTTTCAAATTTATTGGGTGTCAAAGTATCCATTCATTGAACTAGTGGAGAATCCAAAGAAAGGTGACCCTCCAATAGAATTTAGGTGTAAGATTTGTAGTTGAAATATATAAAGGAGAAGAGGTTGCAGTTTAAGCTTGACACCATTGAAAAGCATATCGGCAAAGTTTACGAAAAGAAAATCATAGATGGAATTGAAAAATCAATGATAAGATGGAAAACAAAGGAGCAATGTCAGCATGTTAAGTGTGCCTTATAATATGGTGCACATTTGAAAGATAGACAAAGCTCACTGAATCTGGAGGTTCTCTTGAAGTTATTTTTGGAAAGGCAATGGCAGTAGCACAACTGGGAAAAAAAGTTCAGTTAAGTGTTGTTTTTCATATTTTGATAGGAGGGCGTCCTATAATAGAGTACCCATAAATTAGTACTTAATTATACTTTTTGGGCATTCCTAACTTTCCTAACAATCATTGGTTAGTAAATAGTGGTTGGGAATGGGTAAGTTGTTTTGCAGAGGTTGAAAAACAAGATATAAAGGAAACAATTAGAGAGTCAAAATTTATTGCATTGTCTTTGAATATAGTTACGACAATAGATAATATGTCTCGAGTATGTATGCATGTTTATACCATAAAGAATCATGTTTGTCAACCTCATCTACTATGTGTTTCTAAATTGAAGGAGAGTAAGACAACGAAAACTCTATTTCAACTAGTTAAGAATTCTTTAATTGAATATGGAGGTATGGATGACTTGACAATTGCAAAAAAGTAGGTATGTGCAGGAGCGGATGGAGCTTTAGTAATGCAAGTTCATAAGAACAGTCTTTGCATAAAGCTACAAACTTCTTGTTCACCCTACATGACTGTCATTCACTGCGTGGCCCACAAAATGAATCTTGCTTTTAAAATTGTGAGCAAGTATCTTGTAGTAACAAATGTTGAATATTTAATCAGAGAGCTCTACTCATACTTCTGTCGAAGTCCCAAACATTTTTAGAATTTCAAAATTTTGCTGAAGGAATAACCAATGGGAACAAGCTTCTTAATGATGTCAATACCAGATGGATCTCCTTGCATGGTCTAGCATTGATTATTCAGAATATTGATCCTTGATTGGAGTAATATACGAACATCACCACATAGTAGACAAAGCTCTTGACCTACTTCATGAGTTAAGTGATATAGAGACAATCCTAACTTCAGTAGGTCTTCTCCCCATGCTTGAGGAAATGAACCATCTTGTGAAAAATCTGAAGAAAGAGCTATGTACATTACAGAATATGCTAAGCTACATAAAATTACATGCATGACCCTCGATAATCTCTATCAATCACAAGAAACATTTGTAAATGAAAAAATTTCTAGCTGGCAAATAGTGACAGATTTGAACAATCTTAATTTTTTCAGTTTAATGCAAACAGGGAGTTATGTGCCAGTGTAAATGGATTTGAGGTACCAATGCACTACCTTGCCACAATCATGGAACTAGGAAAGCACTCTAAGAAACAAGAAGTAAGTGTCACAAGGGAATATTTTAGCAACATTGTTGAGTCTGTAAATAGTAGTCTGAAGAAACTTGCTTCTTTTGTTTCCTCATAAATTAGAAATGATTCTCTCATGATGAGTTACTTGAAGCCATGTCTATTGTCTTTCCTCAATATTGGGAGCTTGAGAGTCCAACCGATTATCATCATAGGCTAATGGCATTGATAGACCATTTTTGCAAATCTGTAGAAATCCATGGACAAACTATAGAAGGAATTTTAAATGAAAAAATTCTTAGAGAGCAATCGACCCATTTTGCAATTACAATGAGGCATCAGTTTGAAGATTTGAAAAAATTGGAGAACCCCTTGGAAGAGAGATTAGTAACAAAGGTTTGGACAAAGATAGGTCAGAGCCCAATTTTTGTTGATCCATTATTAGAATTTCTCAAACTTGTTGATTTATGTCAAAACATGATATTGGGTTTGGTGGATGATGAGAGAGTTTTCAGTGCTTTGGAGTTCTTAAAATCAAAGATAAGGAACAAACTAGACAAGAATTTGGTTAAATTGCTTGCAGTTGTATACATCTAGGTATAACGTCTGAAGTTTTCCTTATGAAAGAGCACTGCGAATCTGGAAGTCCAAAACTAAAAGAAGAGGGTTAGGCAACACTTCAAACCAAAGTGGGACAACTAACAGTAATACATGTACTACTAGTTTTAAGATGTGGTTAAGTGTAGGTATGCAAAGTGAAGAAAACACAGACAATAATCAAGGAAGCTCTCGATCTGATGATCACAATGATGAGATGATTTTGCAAATTTAAGAGATTTAGCACTAGTAGTTGCTAGGTATTTATTAAACTTTTGGTTGCATATTGCATAATGTATTTCATCTATCACATTACAAAATCCTAATTGTGCTTGATGATATTTTATTTTTCTATCAATGTCATTTAATATTGATATACAATTGCATTTTTCAAATTTCTATTTACAAGTTAATAAATTAGTGTACTACTATTTTTCAGTGTTCAAGAATAAGGTTGCGTTAGTAATAATTTTTTTGATAATTTTGATTCAAAATTCAAGTATCAAAAAAGTGTGTGTTGCATTATTAATTGCATCATGATCATGGAGACTTCTAATTGCATTAGTATAAATAAATATGATTAATATTTGATATTGACCATAGCATGAGATGAATTTTCCCAATTGCAACTTACTACTTGTTCTCTACATAGAATCCTTTTGAATAGAGAAAGAAATTTTAATCTTATACTTTAGAAGAAGATGAAACCCATTCAAACTCAACAACACAGTGTAGACATATGAGCCAAAAAATCCTCAATTTAATTGATTCATATAAGATTTTGGATAACAATTGTGGACTTTTTCTATATTATTCACCCTTGGTGAATTAGTATATCTTCTTCTATTGGACTTTTGTATTATATGTAGAAGTCTAAGAAGGAGAGGGAAAAACAATGCCTTGATTATCCTCTTATAAACATTGAGGATACAACAAGCTTTGGGCCTTTTACAATATCAAAACCTAGGCATCCGTCTGACATTCAAAAAAAAGGGAAAGCAAGAATTTAAAATTTTCAAATTTTGAAAACTAAGGAAAAGAGAGGAAAAGGGATCAAAAGTGATCAAATCCATGTTGCTTGAACTGATGAATCCTCTTGATGTGTTCTGGGTAGCCTCTATTTTCAATTTTTGTTTTTTTCAAAATACAAATTTCAAACTTCAAAATTTCAAAATTTTGAAGAACTTAAAAATAGAGGAGATTAGGAATCATCAAATCCATGCTTCTTGAGCTCTTGGAGTCCTTTGAGATGTTGTTTGTACTCTTTGTCTTCTATTTATGATCTAACTATCTCCATTCTATTCATCCCACTGTCAAGCCTTGACAATGCATCGATGTATGACCCCAACTTCTTAAGGAACCGTGCATCATCTGTAGCAACATTTGGAAATTTCTGGTTCCGTATGGTTCTAAGGTCTGCCTTCCACTCTGATTTAGATCTAAGGACCTTTCCACCTACTCTGCTTCTTTCTTTATCAAACAGTGTAGGCATATGACTTGTTACCAGACATTAAAAAAATTTGAGCTCATCTCCAATTTTTTGTGTGTACATTCTATGGATGATGAATATCTTCTTGACCACCTCAAACTTTGCCCTAAAACTGATAGTAATGATATGCAACTGGTCATGAGGAACTCCGATTGGTAAAAGCTTCAATACTACAACTATCTTGCTCATATAGGATAATGAGCATGATATAAAACATTTCCATCTTAAATGCTCCTTAGAAAGTCTTAGTAATATCTTTGTGCTCATCCCAAGCTATATTTGCATGCTCCAAAATATCACTGATTTATTACTCTAGAAATGATTTAGCTATGTCCACCCTTACTCTTCCTTCTACTTGTGAAGTGTTTTCCCTTAATATATCACCTTCATTATTCAACCTTGTTACATCCAACCTGGCTTGGGCCAAATCATTCCTTAATCCTATCACCTCCTCAGATGAATACTCAATCATTTCGGGAGGCTTATATGTAGGTCCTGTATACAACTACTCTTGCAATGTTGTCACCTTTTCTCTTAGAATGACCACTTCCTCCTTTGTCTTTGGAGCTACCTTGTGGGAAAATTTTGTCACATTCAAATTTAGGCATGTTTCCTCTATGATGGAAGCATCAGATACTCTCTTAACAAATAGACTTCCAAATAATTGGTCAATTTCCTAACTCATTCTAGGTCTCTTTGTAACTCTATGAAGGCACTAGATTACTAGTTGATCAAGGTGATCATCAAAGATCACTCCAGAGAGCACCTTTTCTCTCTCTTTAGGATCCACTGCCTCCAAATCAATGTCATGCCTCCTTCTAATCTCATAAAAAACAATAGCAGATGAGATATCCCATCATTCCAAAAGAAGCACTCCACTCCTCTTCATAATCTCCCTCCCCACCTCAGGGGTCATAGTTGCCAATTGCTGATTGTCCACATTCAATATTTCATCCTTCAACTTCACTCTTTCATTATACTCAAGGATATCAAAATAAATACCCCTTTTTCTCTCTATTTCATTTGTCAAACTCCTTATTACAAAATGCCTAGACTCTCTAGTATTCACAAATCGATCATCACTCATGAATTGTTCACATTTAGACTTACATCCTCATTGAGATTGCCCCCAAGATTAAATGCATCAAGAGCCCACTCCTTAGGAGGATTGTGAACTATGACACCCAATCTTGTGTCAAACCTATAAGTGGGCAAAGTCTCATCTCCTTGGAATTCAACACCCTCATAAGACAAATGGAAATTCTTTCCTCAGAGATAACATGTGTAGAGGGGTTACAACTCTTGGGCTTTCTAGAATCTGAGTAATAAGACCACCCAAGGATGATGCAGCCATAGGATTTTTCATAATTGTCTTTGTGATGCTAAAAATGTGGTGTATAAGAGGCATACACATATAATGAGACAATAAAATATAATTCAAAAGCTTAATTGAAATCTATATTAGAAATGCAAACCATAAGCCTTCCTTGAAATGTCCCATTTTCCTCTATTCTTGAGGACCTTGAAGGTGTTGGATTGATGGGCTCTCAGTGGAGCATGAACTCCAAAGTGACAACTCAAGAGTTGAGTAGCTATTTGATCATGATTGACTATGGAGATGATATGAAATGCATGATTTAAGAAACTAGATTAACATACTATGATAAATCCAAAAGCTAAATGATAGATAATTGAAATGTAAATTTCCTATTGTAATGATGCCTAAATTGATATGAGATGGGATCCTTAATGCTCCAAAATGAGGGATATTTATAGGAATTCCAAGGCCAAAGCTGAGGTGGCAGGAATCGACGGTCTAGATTTGATCTGAAGATACCAAGGGCCAAGATTGAGGAAGTTGGAGAAGAGGTTGGAGGAAGGGACACTTGTCATCTCTGTGGTGACAAGTGTCAAGGAGCCTTGCTCATGAGAGGGCAAGTGTCCAAGGGAGGAGACATGTGGCAAAAGTGCCATGTGTCTCAAGGAGAGAATATCCACACCATAGGAGGTTAGGATAAGGAGGTTAGGATGTGCAAGATAGGATAGGGTTAGTTAGACCCAGGATTAGGTGGAATGGGTTAAGTTAGGGGATGGTTAGGTTAGGTGGTTAAAAGTTAGGAGCCATGTGCTCATTTGAATTTAGAAATTCAAATAATTGAAAAATGGTAATTAATCTCAACAAACTTGAGTTTGTTAATCTTAATTAGGGATTAGAGGAATTGATTAATATGGGGAGACATTAATTAATTTAGAATTAATTAATCAAAGGGGGATATGAAATGAACTATATAAATAAATCATTTAGATTTATTTACTAGTAGATGAATAGAGAAATTAATTAAATTTCTTGTGAATTCAATTAATTGGGAATGGGAATTAATCAAATAACTGCGTATTTAATTAACTATCTTCAAACCATTTTTAGGTGTATACAGTCTCTGCAAGAAATCTTTGTGAAGGGAAGGGATCAAAAGACATAGGAACAATGGTAGAGGTTAGAGGGGGATCATCATAACTTGGTGGAGGAGAAGCGAGACCAATAGGGAAACCAATTGATTGAGGAGATTCTAGATTTTCCTCCTCTACTCTCTAAACCAGTGGCATAACTTCTAATTGAGGCCTCTCATGAGGCAAAAAAAATATATCATCAAGATAAGCACCAAAGATGGCCTATACTCTAACTTCTGTAACTCTCAACATTTGCCATGATGGAGAATATGTACTGTAGACACCTAAAAATGTCTCATTGATCACGTACTGATTATTTGTCTAATTAGTTAATAATTCTTTAATTAATTTAATTAATCTTATCCTTCTAATTTCATATTTCTTCATCATCTTACTAATTATTATATTTTAATTCTATCATCGTTTAATCATTTAAACCATTTCTAAAGTTAATTAAATATTTATTATTTAATTAATTGTGGTTATTAATCCTTCAATTTAAATCATCTTTATTATTTAAATAAATTCATTCTCAATTTCTATTTCTAATCAATTAATCATTAACCCTCTTCTAAATATTTATTATTTAATTAATTATGATTTAATTCTTGTCTTCGGACATGTAAAACACTTTGTTGGTGAACTGGCCATCAAGATTCAAACCCATGTTGGGCCATTGTGATCACAGGCCTTGTGTCATTGTTGGTTCGTTATGCTCGCGGGTTTGAACAAGTGAAGTGTGGGGATGAGGTCCCCCGGTTGTGGCCTCACCGTTTCATAGCTTCGGGTCAAAAGTGTTTCACATGGAGTCGGAGGGTGTGTCATTCCAACATCGTTGGTTGTGTTAAAAAGTTTACTAGGCATTATTTTATTTTATTTTAAATTATGATTTAATTCCTTTAATTTAAATAATCTTTATTATTTAATTAAATTCAATTTCTAAATAATTTTTTTTTTAGATAAAAGTGGACAGGCCACTAAACTTATATTTTATTAATGTATAAGTTTAGTGGCTTGTCCACTTTTATCTGAAAAAAAAAATTATTTAGAAATTGAATTTAATTAAATAATTAAATAGCTCCTTTAAATTATTTAATTAGCTAATTAATTTCTTCTAATTTCAAATACATGTGCATGATTTCAAAAATCAAATTGAAAATCAAAGTCAAGTTCTAAATATATTCAAATAACAAATTGAATTTAAAATAAATTCAATATTTGAATTAAATCTCATGCAAATATTAAATTGAAAATCAAAGTCAAAGTGCAAGCACATGCTAAATTAATTAATTAATTAAATCAATTATCTTTTCAATCTCTATTTCTATCTTCCCCTTTGTTTTTTTCCAAAAAGAATTCAATCAGTCATCTCAGTTAACTATTCCATCTATTTTAATTGATCAAAATAATTAATTGATTAATTAAATCATTTTCTCAATTCTCTCCAATCATTCTTTTCTATCTCCTAGTTAGTTTTTTCTAAATAGAGCTTTCTTTGTCATCAATTAATTCTCCTCCAATCATTTTTTTTTATATTTCGATCATCTATTTTGTTAATTAGTTAACTCATTTAACAATTCAATCTATTCTATTCCACCTCCAAATCATCAATTCAACTATCAATCAGCATGTGAGCTCACCTGAGTTCCACCTCTTGATCATTTTGTTCCACCTCTCAATCAATCTCACCCAAAAATCTATAAATTCAGCATTCAATCTCCATTTTCAACGATCACGAACTTTGAATCTTTGTGTCATTTGCAGGTTGCTAGCACGATATCAGAGAGCCATCATACCTCAGAGAAGAGAAGAATAATGGAAGCCATGATGCACAATAGGGAGTTTTATATTGATTAATTTGATTCTATTATGCATCTTTTTCATTGGTTTATGTTTGAATTGCTTAAGTAGTTAAGGAATTCATGATTTTCCTTATTTCCTATTAAGCAATGATGATTTTAAGCATACTACATTTTGATGAACCTGACGTGAACAACAACTAATTAACCCTCTGTGTTTTTTGTGTGATTTTTGCAGATCGTACAAATTTTTAAACTTTTTGCAGGTTTTTGTATGGATTTCAAAATCAGAATCAAACATCATGCAATTGCTTAGACATAATCATGCAATCACATAGACATAATTACGCATTCGATCATACAGGGTGACACATTCGTACAGAACCCATCACGCATTCGCCTAAATAACATTACGCATTCGTCATTCATATTTCGGCATTCTGTCTGTTTCATTTTCCTTTTTTTAATCCTTTGTTCTATCTAAATTCTACATTAAAATTTTGTACATCTGAATATTTTTTTTTATCTTTGTATGATGCTTTCAATATAACATCTTATGACACATAAGGTAATATTTAAGATTTCAGGTGCTCGAAGAATAGCAGAACAACGGAGGCAAGCCAGACGTTATCAGCGAATTCTAAAGGTAGAAAAAAGGATACAAGATCCAGAGGACCAACCAGCTATTGACACCTAGTTCTATCATACAGAGTGAAATATGACTTTCTTAATATAGAATGGTTGATGAGAGGTCTGACTAGGGCCTCATAGTCTGTTTTGTAGGTTTCTAACACTCGTACATTCGGAGCTGATTTCTGACGGCCGTTTGTCGGATTTGTGACGAATTTTCATCGGAGTGTCGACAAAATCAACCGTCAAAAACTCGGCATCGGATTGGTCGACAATGCCATACCTGTCAGAAATATGACAATCCAATGGACTCTACCGATGCTGTATATCGGCCGATTACATCGTCAGTCGAAAGCTTGGTAGTCATCGTAATTCCGACGATGATAATTTTTATCAAAAAAAATAATTATTATCGACGTCGGTGTTTTCTTTGTTCGATGGCTCTTTTATATCAATGAGACATCGCTGGGTCTCATCGATCCGATGTGCTCCTTTATTTTTCCATCGAAATACTTCTTTCATCGATATCACTATGCCCCATCGATGAATGAGTCTATTATCTCACCGATAAAGTTACATCGGAAAAACCATGCATATCAAGAACATGCCTTTTAACCTCCTCGAAACCTATATCCTCATCGATATCTTTTATTGATATAGCTTCCTTTTATCGGATCGATATTATTCTTTCAATGAAAACACTCCTTTCGGTGGGTCCTTTTTATGTTGCACCGATAGTATTATTTCCTCGAGAACTTTTCCCTTTGATGAAGACCCTCTCTGCTTTCTTCAATATCTTTTTTCGATGAAGTTATTATCTTTGGTGAGTCCTTTCTGGAATTCATCAGCGTTTCCTTCCTTCGATGGCTCTTTTATATCGATGAGACATCGCTGGGTCTCATCGATACCTTTTGAATTCAGATTGATATTATTCTTTTGATAAAAATGCTCCTTTCGGTGGGTCCTTTTTTATGTTGCACTGATAGTATTATTTCCTTGACTCATTCATCGACGGGGCATAGTGATATCGATGAAAGAAGTATTTCGATGGAAAAATAAAGGAGCACACCGAAGCCCAAGGTTTCTTCGACATAAGACCTGATGGATATCAGATATATTTCGATGAGGAGATAGCCATACTGACCGAATATAGTATTTTGATGAAGGGAAAAAATACTTGATCGAAGTAATATTCGAAACAAAAGTATTGTCGATAGAAACAAATGATCGAAAGATATATCCTCATATAAATGATTATTGATTCCCGCCAAAATCAAAAACAAATCCCACGAAAGGTCACATCGCCATTAAATTCAAATGTGTGCCCGAGTGACTGTTGTCCAAACCGCCATTACTAACTGATTAAATATGCCATAAGTAGTGGATCAACATCAAAGGACACAACATTAAGGAATTCACAAACGATGAACTGAAAGCAGGAATTGGGTGAATTCATAGATAAAGCTCAGTAATTCAAAGTAAGTTGTTTGCACACAGACCTCTTTTTTAAAATTCAAATGGAATCATCATCTAAAACTAATAAGACCAGAAAGGGAAAAGAACCTATCGCTGCAGAAGAAAAACCTAAAAGATAGAAAAGGGAAGGGCGTTCTTTGGCCCAGGACCTGATTGACCAGTGGCCATCATCCAGTTTGAGGTCCAAGAAGATTAGAGCTGATGAGGAAGGCCTGGAGGACCGGTTTGAGGATCTTGGAGACATATGGATAGAATTGAGAGGGTATGAATTATTCATATATGGGTACAACAGAAGAGTTGTCCCTCAACCTATCAACAATTTATGGTGATTGAACGTAGGAAGGTTAGCTGTGGCTAATGTATTCGTGAATGTGGAGCTCATGAAGGCATTGGCAAATAATTATGACCCTAAAACCAAGACCATATATAACTACATGGGTGAGCCAATTTTTGCAATCAAAAAGGAGGTTATTGACACTGTGTTCGAGTTGGATTGGGGATTTGAAGAATTGATTGACCTCAAGAAGTTAACAAGTGAATATTTTAACCTAGAGCACATTTACAAAATGTGAAGACTCCCTATACATAGACCTAGGAATGCAGGGTCCTTAGTGCCACTAGGTCAGGATGACAAAGCTCCCCATGATGTCAACTCTTTCCATCCATATTTCAAGTATACCTATTACTGTGTTGCCCAAGTGCTAGGGATAAAAGCCCATCCTTTGATGGATGTTGCAGCCATGGTCATTTGTGCCGATTTGTAGTCTAAGGACCCCCACTTCTTTGATTTTTTTGCTTATTTGGTTGAGGTTTTGATTCATGGGTTAGAAAAGTTAAAGGGGGATGTCATCAATGTTCATTTGAAGCATTATTCTTTACTTATGCATATGCTATTGTGTGTGGGCCAAGATGAAGGGTTATGGCTAGAAGAGTTATGTGTCAGGACATATGACAATGCTGGGATGAGAAAACCAGTGCAACTATGGGTTTCTTCATGGGACCAAAGGTATGCGAATAATCAATATTGGCATTTTGAGTTCTTTGTCAAGCCATTTTATAGACTGTTGGGATGCCCGTGCGATCATGCCCTTGCACCAGAGGTTCAAAGATTCCTAAGACCAAAAGATTTCGCTAAAGATCCCTCAATTGAACACAATTGGGGAGATTGGTATTGTTTTTCAGACTGCACACAAGTCAGGGTATATGGGTTCAGAGGGAGACCATACTTACTACCACTTACAGTCCCTAACAGAGTGGATTGTTTGGAAATTGTGAGACAACTATCAATAGTGAGAACAAAACATCTGACAAGCCATGGGAAACAATCAATTGTACTTGGGTTGTTAGTATTTTCAGATTTTATTGTGAAAAGTTCAAAGAGTTATGGCCTGCGGTAGACAAAATTGGATTATTATGGCATGGATATGGGGGATCCAAGGCCCAATTTCGATCCTGAAGGATACATAAGGATAGCCCGGTCATCACAAAAGCTGAAGGCTGGAGAGCATAAATCTTACCTACCAGATGACCTCATTAAGAACATTGGCAGGGAAGAGGCCAGAGTGAAGCGAATAAAGTTTGAGAGAGCAATGCAGGCTTATAAATGGAAACTTTTTAGAAGGAAAATGCATGAGAACGTGCTACAAAAGATTGAAGACCCCTTGGAGTTGGCCAAAAAACTTGTGGAGCATGAATTGGAAATACTTGAGGGAGTCCCGCCTCATGTTTTTTAGGGATTACATTGAAACTATTAGGAATACAGAGCCTTTGGCTCATATGTCTCCTGCTTCCACATCTAGCATCATTCCATTCACTCCTCAAGAGGATTACCCCCTGGTTATGAAGAGGATACACCAATAGACTTGGCAACAAGACAACTAAATGTCCGAGAAGTGGCTGACATTAGATTCATGGAGCATGAGGATTTCATTGCTAATAGTGACTTCATTACTTCCAAGGAGTTCACCACATTCCTCTATCAACATAAAGGATCTCGAATTAGGAATAACATGAGAAATAGTGAAGAAGAGAAGTAGCTTCAAAAGTTACAAGAGGAGATGGATCTTGTGATGAGAGAAATGACACCTGAGAAGGGAAGACAGTTGCTCAAGGAAGCTGGTGTGCTATTATACTCTGGATGGGACATGAACTTTGCCTTGTTGTTTGATGGATTCCTTAAGAAATAGGATCCAAGTAGGAAAATGATGCCAAAAGAGATTGATAAACTCTTTAGAGGATCAGGATATGATCCAGATCAGAAGGCTCTTCTACAGTGGGCTATCTATCCCAAAGATAAAACACCTATATTGGCTGATACAAAAGAAGCTTTTGGACATTTGATGGTGCAGCAGGTTGGAAAGACTAACCCTAGAACAACTACCAAACTAAATTTGGATGTCACTAAACTAAACTAAGATCAAATAGAGTTTCTGGTCCATGAAAATTCTACATACAAAAGCCTATATGAGAAAATCAATAAAGAAAAATAGAGGCTGCAAGCAAGATTTCTTCAGATTGATATAGGTACCAGTCAAACAGGGATGACATACAGTGTTGATAGAGATGCCATGGATGCCTTGACAGATGCTATGTATTGGAGGAACAGGGCCAAAAGACATCTCAGCAAGTAGAAAAGGTACAGTAAAAGATGGATAAGTTGATTCTGGAGATCATTAAACATAGGTTCAGAAGTATGATACAAGTTGCAGAAATCTATTGGAAAACATACACTAGAATAGTCAGAGCTTTGAAAGAGCATGAAAGGCTCATGTCTTGGTTGGGAGACATGATGAATGACAACAGTTTGATTAATCCAGGTGAGAAAATTGAAGCCGAGGCTTACTTGAAGTCCCATGATGAATTGGCAAATCAATTAAGGAAAGAGCTTCAGAGGTTGGATGATGGGAATACCCCTAGGGTGCCCTCCTTTTACAGTAATGGTGAGTTAGTATCGTTCAAACAGTGGAAACAAGAGTTCATTGATGAGAATAATCAAGCAGTAGCAGAGTTGGATCAGGACAAAGAATTTTCACTTTGTGTTAACCATATTCTATACAATCATTTCCAGACAAAAAGCGACATGAGGACACTAAACAACGACATTCTAATGTATAAAGATGATAAGTACATTGAACACATAGGAATGCTAAACTTGTTTATCTTCCAGTTTGTTAACAAAAGTGCTAATTAATAGTTATGTGTTGAAAAGCCACGATGCTTGGTGACAATGTATACCCTCATATAAATGAGGGAACTTTTGTAATAATAAGGATCATTAGAGAAGAAGTAGAATATAGCCTCAGGCTTACTATTGTACCATTTTGTGAACATACATAATATAATCAGTTGTCTTTCCTTTGTGTATATGTTGTGGATTATTGCATCTTTCTGTAGGCAATTGCTTGTGATATTATCTAAAGGAGATAAGGTTACTTGTGTTCTTCTAGTAAAAATCTATGTTTCATATTGTGGATTTGAATAAGAGATTTACTTGCGAATATAGTTTTCTATATAGTGCGCCTGCATATTATCTCAACCATGGTGCACTTGCATATGTATATAGTTTTGTTTATAGGTGGAAAGCCCGAGGTTCAATGTAAAACTTGGTTTCTTTGATACCACAAGTAATATTCCACATCTGGCATACACTTGAGCCAACTAACTCACTGGTTTACTAACCAACTATCTAGCGAACTGCTTAATGTCTACTAAGAATAACGGTCATAAATGACCACCATAAGATAATTAACATACACTTGAGTCAGTTGATTCATTGGTTACAGAACTTCTAGGTTTATCTGATCCAATTCGTTACATAACAGTCTCATGTCTACTGACATTAATGATTTACAAGGACCTTCATAGGATTGTGACATAACCTAACAAGCCAACTGCTACAAATCCCCTATCTCTGACAAGCTTCAACTGTCATCATGGATTTAAACCTAATACAACATTGGTTCCCTTATTTAGCTAAATTAACACATCATATTATGACTCAACAAAAAATATGGTTCTAATATATTTTTTTGTCTTTCTATATTCCCAAAAGTATGCATCTAATTGATGATAAGAATCCTTCTTCAGGTCTTGCAACCATGGAGACTAGTTATAATCTGATTATAACCGATGTGCATTGATTCCAAGATGAACCATATTCGGTTGAACTATGAGTTAAGAGTGGAAAAAAAATAAACATAGAAACCAAATAAACATACAATAGATACAAATTATAGCAAGGTATTGTGACTATAAGATAGAAACCATCCTAGGAGCCTCCAATATATCAAAAGTTGAGAAAGTAGCAAGCTTACTGTACAAAGACGGTGATCACTATAAAGTTGCAGTCAAGTTCAAAGAATTGATTTGTGGGAACAAAGGGTTTCATATGGGGATAGAGCGGTCTCATGAAATATCATGACAATCATAATCATAATCTAAAGAGTACTCAAATCTTCAAGATAGATTGGTGACAGTGCAGTCATTCTATTGAGCATCAAATCTGAATTAAGTAAAATATCTTGATTTGAGAAATTAAATCATAGAAGCCATCTCTCTTTGGAAGAAATCATCATTTTCATTGATACCGTAATAACCCATAAGTTATCGAAAAATTCTAAAAGCATTCTATCGAAGTATCTAAGTTTCAAACAGTATCGATGAGACCCAGCGATGTCTCATCGATATAAAAGGGGCATCGAAGAAAGAAAATGCCGATTAACTTCAGAAAGGACTCATCGAAGATAGTAACTCCATCGATAAAAGATTTCGAGGGAAGTGGAGATGGTTCTCATCGACAAGAAAAGGTCTTTGAGGATATAACACTATCGGTGCAAAAAGACTCACTGAAAGAGATGGTCCTGTTATCACTGTTTTAAAAAATGGATGTTCTCGGTCCATAATTGGCTAATTTTGTTGAAATTTTGAGTTTGGTATTCGCCTAGTTACCTCTATTTTGTTGTAAGCCAATGGGAAGGTTTAAGGGTTTTAAGTTTTAACCTTGAAACTGTCTGAGTAAAAACCTGATTCTAATTCTACGTTACTTTTTACCACTTAAGTGATGGGTCCGTTTGTCATGAGAAGTGTCCCCCCATTGTTATTTACCTAGGCAGTCCCTTAAATATTTTAAATTTTATACGCCTCTTACTTTTCCTTTTTTCTAATGTTTATTGGGCCCTGTAAGTGTCATGCAACTCTTTGTTGATCCAACAGCCCGTGTTGATTCGTAGCCAGGAGATGCTCATGATTTACCTATTGTGAAGTAGCGAAAAGATGGTAGACCCGGGCGAGGTGGTCAATAGAAGGAATAAAAGTAGTGCAAGTCCCTGAGATCTAACGACCCACATTATTTCGTGGGATGAAGATGATCATGAGTTACCTATCATGAAATGGCGAAAAGGAAAGTGGGTCCATGCGGTAGTAAAGCTAAAGTTAAAGACTGATCATTTCTCTTTTGATCGGATGGATCGCGTGGTTTTGTGGGATGAAGATGATCGAGTTTTACCCTCCACGAAATAGCGAAAAGTGGCGGGTCCCAGAAGCAGGCAGGTTTTCCAAAGAGTAAAGAGTGGTTGGTTCAAAGAATGATCAACGGCCCACATTGATTCGTGGCCAAAAGGTGCTCAAGATTTAGCCTTCATGAAGTAGCGAAATGACATGGCAGTCTGGTTAGTGGTCTAGGTGGTTTAGGTGGCAAATCAGAAAGTCACACGTGGCCTTGAGGTTAAGTAAATCAAAGAATAAACTTGGCGACTAGGTGGTGGGCCCAATAGACAAATTGAATCATACTGCCAATGAAGAGGTGACTTGTCAGGCATAGGTGGCAGTTTAGAAGTGGATCCCATAGAGGTCTTTCGAAAGTGGAAAAGTCTTCGAGGATATAACACTATCAGTGCAAAAAGACTCACTAAAAGAGATGGTCCCACCAACAAAAGCTATCGAAGAAAGTAGAGGTGGCCCCCATCAATGAGAAAAGGCTTTCGAAGAAACAATATCATTGATGCAAGATAAAGAAGATTCACCGAAAGAAGCATTCTCATCGAAAAAGTGATATTTATAAAATAAAAGAAAAATATATCGATGAATGATATCGATAAGGATATGAGTTTCGATGGGAGGAAAAAAGAATTCACTGAAGTCCAAAGTCTCTTCGACATGAAACCTGACAGACAACAAAAATATTTCGATGAGAATATGAGTTTCGAGGAGACTAAAAAGTTTTTTGGCAAGTAAGGAGTTGCCACGTTAGTTTCTTAGGAGATCGAATGCCAGGGTGGATAGCGCTGAATTAGAGGGCCCACATCTACTGGATTAAAGTTGTTAAAGAGTGAGTATCTCGAGGAGGATCCAATGGTGAGCACTATTTCACAGCCCGAAGGAGCAGGACAGTTACCATTCACGAAACAGTGAAGACTGTTAGCCCTAACCGCTTGGTGCGTGGTTAGTGAGGTAAACTGTCAGGTCAGGACATGATAAAGACCAATCAAGTTCTATCTGATCGGACGGCTAGCACGGTTTCGCTGGGTTAAAGTGTATGATGGTTACCATTCACGAAATAGAGAAAGGAATTTTAGCCCGTTGCCGGATGAGGAAAAGTCAAAAGGTAAAAGCAGTGCAAGTTCTATCTGATTAGACGGTTGGCATGCCTTCGCTAGATGAACATGCAAGGGTTTTATGCTCTGCGAAGTAGTGAAAGAGCAAAAAGAAAAAATACTCTGGATAGTTTTGACCCGTTGGAGCCAAATTTTTGAATTCTTTCATGAATTCAATTTTGAAGGGACGGTCAAAGCATGCGACATTAAGGGACGGCCGAAGCATGCGGTTTTAATGTCACAGTTAAGAAGCCCAATTGCCGTATATAATCTCGCATCAATTGAATGAAGGTATCATTTCAAAGAAGTTGTTGCAGAGAAAGTTGGTGCAGAGTAGAATTCTTCAAGCCGAAATTAGGTTTTCTTATTCTTTGCTTACCCATTGCTTGAAAATTGTTGAATTGTGGTTTTGTTCTGTTAAAGAACTGCTTTCATTGATAATTGGCATAGTTGCATACTTTCAAAATGGCACGCAGATGGGAATTGACAGGAAAGGTGAACTATTAGGACAGAAACATCTGTGATGACTTTCTAGAGCAGTTAACCATGTCAACTAATGTCGGGGCTAGGGCCAAAGAGTTAGTACCAAAAAACCCTCATTTTAAAATTGGGGATGGCTTGTATGACAAAGGAAATTGGTTAATGGACCTTGAAATAGGGATATCAGGTCTAAGTCTTTTTAAAGTTGGTTTTGGTCAAAGACATGCCCCCGCCCCTTTGAATAGCATCTGGGAACTAGATGTGGGGAAGCTTGTGGTCCCTAAAGTGTTCATGGATGTATATTTGTTGACCCTGATCGCACAGAATTATGACCCTGCTGCCAGATGTATCAGAAATATAAAGGGATCAGCCCTAGTTGAAATCAAAGATGATGAGTTTAGAAATGTTTTCAAGCTTAGTGAAGCTTCAAATTATCTCGAGCCTATTGATTTTGAAGCATTAGCTCAAGTCTACAATGCACAAAGAGATCATCTTAGGAGTGGCCCATTGAGAGAATTCTTTGTTAAAATAGGAGGGTTAACAGTTGTAGGCCCCAGTACAATGGAACCATTTCCCCTGAATTTGTTTACTTTCAGAGCTAAGGGTATGTATTAGACACTGTGTGAGATCTTTGGAGAAGATGCTGAGAAACATATGCCAACCCATTATATGCTAATGATTGCCCAAATTCTAAACCCTTCCCTGGCAATAACATTTAATTTTGCCGCATACCTCACTAATGCTATTCATGCAGGGCTTGTAGGGATTAAAAATGGTAAGGTGGATATGCTATTTGGATGGTACTCCCTGTTAATGTACATGTTTTTGTTCAAAGGTGTTGATTATTTTGCAAAAGATATGGATTTGGTCAAGGTTAAAGATAAAGAGGAGATGCATGTGCAACTTTGGAGCACTGTTCTATCTTGGGATAGAGAGGATGCTAGTTTTCTGAAGTTTGATAGATGCTTTGCATCTAAGATTAGAGTTATTTAATGTGCAGAAAACCCTAGGATTCCTAAGGCTCTTTTGGAATTCCTTAGGCCTAAAGAGTTTGCAGAAGATATCAAGATTGTTCACAACTAGGGAGACATGTATTTGTACCCTATTTCTATTGTTTTCAGAGTGTATGGCTTCAGAGGAACCCCCTATCTACTACCCTATCAGGTCCCATTGAAGATAGGGATTGCAAAAGTGTTGAGACAAATTGGAGGAGTACAAGAGGCCGAGCTGACCAATAGGGGTAAAGGAACCATTTTCCCAACTATTACCATGGCCCATCATATTGTAATTACTAAAGGTGGCTGGAAATACTTTGAAGAATTCTTTAAGCCATATATGTTGTCAACTGCAGTTTCAAGGTGTGCAGACCCTAAGGATTTCTTCAATGGCATGTTCAGAAAGAGGGCAGTATGTAAAAGTAGGCCTCACCAATTTCAATTTCTTGAAGATTTAATTAGAAATGAATTCAGCTTAGACGAGCAGGAATTAAGAAAGGAGAAGTGGGTTGCATACAAAACAGGACTTGATTTTATTCATCAATTTGATTCTAGCTATGACCCTCTTTCTAGTTTTACCCCTTTTGAAGAGAAGGTTAAATTCTTAATTCTTTATTTTGAAGACCTAATGCAAACCCTGAAAGAAAAAAGGGAGGCTATAATGCAAAATGATCCTGATAGGGTTAAATTGGTCTTAGCTAATCTTGCCTTTGCTAAGGCTATCCCACCTGGTAATTATATGATGCATAAAAAATCTAAATATACTATGATGATGCCAGTGAAAAGTGAGCCTTCCACTTCAAGAGGAAAAAGGGCCATTGAAGATGTCATTGATATTCAAAGCTATCACTCCTGAAGATGGAAGAGAGATGGTGTCAAAGGTTGGTGTTCTAATCCTCCCTGAATTGGATATAGCAGATGCATTGGTTCTTGAAGCAGTTAGAAAAGAAACCAAGCCAATGAAGGGAGTGACATTTAGAAAAGATAATGCTTCTCTGGTCATGTGGTCCCTCAAGAGGGATGAAAGTAGAAGAAGGAAAGATACCTCAGGATCTAATCTTCGAGGAGGTATGATAGTAAAAAGAGTCTAGGATACAGGGGTGGTAGAAGCTGCCAGTACAGTCTTAGAAACTGCAAAGTTTAATGTGGTAGTAGCAGAGAAAGAAGCAAAGGAAAAAGCTGATCTCCAAGTCAAGTTGGAGACAATTTTAAAGGCTTTTAATGAAGCCAAAAAGGAGATAGCCAACAGGGATACTATTATTGATAGAATTCAGAGTCATTTGGTAGGACAACACCAAGGAGGTGAGTCCTCTACCCTAGTGATGTCTTCTTCTCCAGCAAGACCTCCACCTACCAGTCCTATTATAGAATTCCCCCCTTCTCCTATGCCTTCTAGTTTTCAACCAGCTAAGACTTTTCAACATGAGTTGGAAAAAATGAAATAGGCTCAAGCCTTGTTTTCAAGTAAGTATGAAGAGAAGGTAAAGGCCACCATTTTGAGTTTTGCTAATACAGTAGAGGCCCCCACTGTGCACACTAATATGAAAAGAATTTTAGACACTTTGTGTGAGTTAAATGAGGACAAGGCTATTTTAGAGCCTATTTTGAATAAGTGGATGCCAAGAGAAGTGGATTTAGAACTTATGTGTGCATCCTATGATGAAGCAGGATCTAATGTTACTATCAAATCCACATGTGAGTTGGCAAAAGGTTTGACCAAGTTAGTAGAAGGAAGAGCCAATGTAGAGAGGAAAGCTAACTTGTACAGGAAAGAATATACTGAGCATAAATTTGAATTATTTCCTGGGGGTTTTGTCAGCCAAAATCAGTTGAAGGACAAACAGGTATGGCTTGATGAGCTGGGAGCTAATTTGTCTTTGAGGTTAAATGAAATTGTTAACAAATATGACACCTATTTGTTTGTTAAAATAATTGAGGAGATAGAAAAGATAAAATCACATTACAGTTTTTTGGAATCAGAGGTGAGGAAAATAAGAAACTCTTGGAAAAGGTTACTTAAGTTAGAGAAAAAGATTGTTGGCTACTCATGGCCTACTGATGATGTGTTCCAAGAGTGGACCAAAAGGTATGCAGTGCAAGAGGAAGATGCTCCAGAACAGTTGGAAGATGCTCCGGGACAGTTAGAAGATGTTGCAAAAGAGTTACCAACCAAAAAGGCCGTTGAGACAGAAAAAGACTTGTAACTACTTCTTGAAAGAAGCTATGGTTGTAACTAATTTTCCTTAGGGATGTCCAAAGCTTTTATGCATCCATAATGTTATAAATGGATACCAGGACAGAGGAAAAATGATCACAAGAATTTGCAAAGAAACTCTGCAGAAATTTATCTGCGTTTTTTCTAGTGTTTCACAGAAAACTATTTAAGTTTTGTAAGATTTTCCAAATTGAATATAAATATACAAATGATTAACTTTGAGCCTAAAATTTGTGTTGTCTTCTGGTGTGCTTTCAAATATTTTACTGGTTTCATTTGGGTAATTTAGGGTTATTTCAATTGAACAACGAAGAAAGGCACTGGTCATCTATAGAATACAATTCATCAATTCACATTTCATTTTAAAGCAATAGGAGTAGCTGAGTAGGAAATATAGAGTAGACTATAAATAGTCTATATACATAAATTTCAAGCACAAAAATCTAATAATTTCTACAACAAAAATCTTGAACTCATCTGCTATATCTCCATCCTGGAAATTTATGCCATTCTGAGATGCATTAGGTTAGTCTCAGTCACTAGAACACAATTTGCAACATGTATTAGGAGTTGTCCTCCTTACAAATAGTGCAACATTAAAAAGGTATTATCAAAGCTGCAACCACAATTCAAAGAGGAAGCTTACAAAGATAGGACAAAGCTAGGTACAGTCATAAGTCAAGGCGAATTCATAGTTGAAACTCAGTCCAAAATAGTGAAGAAGTGCAACAAATGACATGAGAAGTCTAAAGAAGTATTATAACAATCATGAGTCAAGGATTAATGAAGATATTTTTTTCATCCATGATACAATCTCAAACACACTTTTTACCGTTCTCTTGGTGATTTTGCCCAATTGTGTATGTCTAGCTTATGTATGAAAATGGCATTTTGTAGCTTTCCACCGACCATGTATTTGAGATGTCTTTGATTTAGATATGGCATGAGCTTAGTCGTAGAGTGAGACTAGGGAGTTGGACCATCTCAACCATGGTGCACCTGCATATGTATATAGTTTTGTGTATTCATTAAAGATTTTCATTTAATTTTAATCAACTAAAGAGCAATATTCATGACTTACAAGTAATAAAAATACTTACAAGGATGATGCATATTCATTACTTACAAGTAATAAAAAAGCTTACAAGGATGAGGCATATTCATAACTTTTGCAGTCCTACCTTGGATATCAACACTAGAAGAAACTCATATTGTTCGTGTACAGACAAGACAATATGGGAGATCATTATACCTAGCAACTTGTGGTGTTGTTGTTCGTGTTGGCTCCACTTGCACCTTGCAATTAAGATTCAATATACATTATTCAATAAGATTAACTGTGCAACATAATGAAATATTGAAAAGTGTGTTACCTTATTGAGCTTCACTTGGTTTCGAGAATAGTTTAATATTCTCTACTTAACAGGGCCAACCACGTGAAGGTGGAAGCTCATTTGGCCCCTCCCCCCCACCTTAACATCACTCTAAATTCCCCGTTAACATCTTATAACATTCATTCATTAATTCTTTCTACCATTAATAAAATATAGCATTCATTCATTAATATCTAATAATGTTCATTAACACATAACATTCATTAACATTAATTAACACGCAACATTCATCAATATTAATTAACACATATCATCCATAACCATTAATTAGCACATAATTACATTCACTAACACATAAAAATCAGTCATTATCAGATTAGTTAGATTACAATCATTTCTTTCTTTGGTTTTTCTTTGAAGCTATGAAAAGACTAAGTGGAACATCGGTTTCTTCATCATTTCCCCCCTCTGCAGATGTTCCGCCAACTGCTCGTGATCTCAATGTATGCCTAGTCCTATACTGAGGATGAGGACACTAAAGCGAAGGGGGGTCCTCTGCAATAACAAAGAAATGGGTTAAATTAAAAAAAAAAAATTATTGTTACAAGTATTTCATTAATTTAGAGAACATAATTGTTGTGCTCTTTACCTGATGGGGCCACATCATTTTGTGTAGCCTCAACCTCAACATGCTGAACACCCTCTAGATCATCTGGAGTTGAAATACTAAAGGTTAGATTAATGTTGAACACCAATTGCAATTATATTTGTTTAAAGAAATAATAGTGGTCCTCTTTACCTGAGTGGGGAACATCACATTCTTGAGGTTGTGTACCGAGATCATGCTCCACTTGCTCACCACCGACTACATGCTCTAAAATATTAACAAAAAATGTTACATTAATTACTACTCTAATTACAGATTAAGATATATATACTTGTATTAATAGCTAAATAAATAAATTTGAATAGAAAATGAATACCTCCACTACTGGGATGCACATCCGGACCTTCATGTGCAGGTGGTGTTTCACAATTAGCAGGCTACATTCCAATGACATGCACATTGTTATCATTGCTTGCTTATTTAAAACAAATATAGTCACTTTATGTTGGAACTCAACATCAATTAGATTATTGGTAAAGTATTCAATTTGAAACAACTTCCATTTACCATATTTACCTATGTGATGGATGCACTCAAATGTTGTGTATGCCCACTCAATTCTCATAGCCAATCAACCACGGTTGAATATCCTTGCTGGTAGGCAATTCTCTTGTCATCTTCTGTGGGTGCTCTATTGAATTCAGAGCCCTACATTTTTTCTTGGTACCATGAATTTTGCTTGCATTGTTTGATAAAAAAAAAACATTTACAATTTATTAATATTTTGATGCAATATTTCGTTTACATGAGATACTTACAATTCGTGCAACAAGTTTCATGTAACCACTAGAGCCGAGTTTGTGTTGCCCATTCTTTTCTTGCCTTGCCTTGGTTGCCTTTGACGTGTCACTTTGTCTATAAAAGGTTTGAAATATGTTAGATTATATAAATATAAAGAGTAATTAATTAGTACATAATTACATTCTTAATAGTATCCCGTACCTTCTTCTAGCGTCTAGTGGTGTATTTCCTTTTTTCCTTTCAATTCTCTCCTTGGAATCCAATATCAGGTCCTTCCACTCCCTCTCTGGAATCATGGGGGGATGCTCATACTTTAGGTTCCTCTCCAAATGGGTCCTGTATTGGTCCCTTACATACTTTAGATATGTGCCAGCTTTTTCAAGGAGCTTGGTTTTGTCAAAGGTGTCATTTCCAAACCACTCAACCATTTGGTTTGTCAATTCATCTTTTAACCTTTTTTCTTGGTCATTCCACCTTTTAAAGAAAAAACAAACCTGTTAGATTCAGAAATGAACTGAATCTACATTTATTACACTTCAAGAAATGGATCAAAGGAAAACTATTCTAGCAATGATATGAAATCAAAAGTGGATAAGGGTTAGTTCACATATGATGTACCACCTTTTACGTATGGTTGGCCCAAATATCTGCAATGCAATGTCACTGAGATTTTTATAGAAAATATCATTGCCTGCAAAAAATTCATGGGATCATTAGTCCAAAATGAGTGATCATAAAGTAAATTACAATTAGAGTATATATAATAATAATTTTAAAGTACCTAGAACCTTTTGTATCTTTAAGGGAAGCATTTCTTCGTCGCTCACCACCAATGTGTCCTGCAACATTCCTGTACTAGCAAAACAAGAAGATCCAGGAAATGATGGTATGTTATCAGCAGTAGTCACCTCTGGCACATCCTCATGTGCATCTCCTCCTGCAAAAAATGAATCCACTATGAAATGGCATTAGAATTCAAGGAAGAATGCTTGAAGGGAAATAAACACATGACAGAAGATATGGCAAAAGAGGGGTCTAGCAATAGTGGGCGGGCCAATATGACGTGCACTAGAGGATGTCTGCATGCTACGTGTTGCCAACATTGTAGTCGGCAATACAGGTGAGGGTGACCTCTAATGAGGCGGTGGCGGCATTTGCACAGTAACATTGACAACACCTAAAGAATAATACATTAAATATATCAAACATTAAATATATGAAAAGTCCAAGAATTGTAAACAAGGATGAACCTTTATTTTGAAAATTGACAGTATCAAGTATGATGTGTTTTGGGTACTCAGAGTGATAAGCCAAGCAAGTGATAATACAAGAAAATCGTCATCTCCTAAAGATCCTGCAACACCCTGATCATGGGAACGACTTTCATGAGGGCGGATAAATTGTTGTAAAAACAATACATACATATTTTAGTTAATGACATAAAAGAGAATAATTTATAAACCATTATTGAACTTTTGTTATAATTAAAGCTTTCATTACTGCTTACTTGCAAGTTTTCTGTTGTCTTAAACAATAATTCCACCCTCTATCGTATCTCATCAGTGGTAGGATGCACGGCTGCCAAAGCAACAATCTCTTTTCTAATTTTTTTAAGAGACATTTTAAAGAATTTCACAAGGTCTGTGGGATCTTCAAGGTCATCATTTCTTAACCCTAATGATTCCACATCCATAGAAAGGTGCTCAGGTACTGCAACTCCCTTTCCCTTTCCCCGAACATCCATCTGTGTCAAGAATATCATTAACAATTACAAAATTAGTATAAATCGCTAAAAAAAAGAACATAATAATGTAATGATTTGCTTCTATCTAATTTGTACAATTACAATGAGGTTTACTTGCTCGGTAGAAGTGTCGCAAGCTACATCTCTGTCTGCAATATGTGATGGATCCATGTCGGACTATGACAAAGAAAAAGTATAAAAAATGTTAGCGAAATTACATAGTACACAACATGAACTTTGTAGAAAAAAAGAGTATTAAATAATAAAAAGATGTTGTCATCAAAATCATTGTAAATTTTTTAATTCCTTACCTTTACTTTATGTAGACTATGCAGGATCCTCAACTAAATGGTTGACGATGTCTATAGTCAACGACCTGTTCCCACCAAGGGTGACAGCATCACACAGGGACTATACTTGAAATCAACACCATTAATTGAGCATCATAAGCATTACTACATTTGTAAGTTGATAAACAATAAATACATACGTATCATAAGCATTAGAAGCATCACATGATGTGTCATCATATATGTAATTGAGCATCACAATTAGAATCACAAATCATGTGTCATCATAAACATGTAATCCATCACATATGTATCATAAATCACCATCCATCACATAGGTAATAAACAATCACCATCATCATCATCATCATCATCATCATCATCATCATCATCATCATTGTCGTCGTCGTCGTCGTCGTCATCGTCGTCATCGTCGTCGTTGTCGTCGTCGTCGTCGTCGTCGTCGTCCTCCTCCTCCTCGTCGTCATCGTCATCGTCGTCATCATCCTCGTCATCATCATCATCATCAACATCTTCGCCATCATCATCAACATCTTCGCCATCATCATCATCACCATCACCATCACCATCACCATCACCATCACCATCACCATCACCATCACCATCGCCATCACCATCATCATCATCATCATCCTCTTCTTCTTCTTCTTCTTGTTCTTCTTCATCGTCATTGAGAAACTGTCGATCATGATCATCATCCACTTCATCTTCTACTTCTTTGGTATCTTCTTCTTCGGTATCTTCTTCTTCCATCACATTATACTTTATTGGCCTTCCTCTTGGATCATGTCTAACAACAAATGACCAACCTAGTTTATGTGGAACCTCTGAGTAAAATACTTGCTCACATTAGCTTGGAAGAACATAGGGCTCATCCCCAACTGGTTCAAATGACCTTGTATTTAGCATTATAAAACCATTATCATGTTCAATAACAATTCTATAAGGATCATTTTTATTCAATCGTATCTTGTGCCATTTGACGATGAACAAAACTAATTTGAAGGAATTAAAGTCACACTCAAGTATATCATCCAAAATGCCATAGTATCGATTTTGAGAATGTTGAGGATGAATGTCATTTCTCCATGAAATATTTGTCACCTCAAAGACTGTAGTGATGCCAGAATCACAAGTTTTCTTCATGTCATCCACTTTTTTATGCGAAATTTATGACCATTGCAGCACATAGCGTTGTGGTGTTTGACTTGCGATATGTCAAACATGTAAAATTTATTGCATTGTGAGTTGATAAACATATGGGTGATTAATAAATTTATACGTACCTGTTTATCTCTTAAACCATATGCTAAATCAATTTCCCTTTGCGTAACATTGGAATCTCCATTACGATGTTCTTCTTTAACCAATGAAGCCACACCTTCTCATGTTAACGTGCATCCAGAATGTTGACAACATTCAATCCATACCATCATCCAATCAAGATTGTTTGCAATATACAAATGTAGTGCATCCCACACTCGAGCAACTATACAAAAAATAAATAGATGTCTTACAATCGATTTATTTTGAAGATTAAGAATTAATTAAATACAATAACATCTTATAATTACCTCTCACTTTCCTCAATCTACCTTTCCCCGTCAAGTACTCCCCTTCAAATTTGTTAATGGTGTTGGGATCCCAAATGCAATCCATGTGGATCTTTGCTGCAAACTTAGGAAGATATTCAGAAATGTACACCATAGTCTGGTATACCATATATCCCTCCACCATAGAACCCCCAGGATGTGCTCTTTGTCGAACCAAAGCCTTCAAAATTTTCAAGTGCCTCTCAACCATCCACATTGACCTAGTGTGTACAAGTCCACACAATTCAATCTCCTCAACTTAGTGTATGAGGTAGTGTTCTTGTGCATTGAAAAAAGCTGGAGGTAGACACTTTTGCATTTCACACATTAAATGAGGAATTTTTCTCTTCCAATATTTTATATCGTCTTTATGGATTTCTTTGCATGACAACCACCTACAAGGTATTCAAGATGCAAAAAAATATATTACATAACAAGTAAAACAAATTGCAAATATAATATCTATACAACAAACTAAACAAATATCACTACTTACCTCATGTATTTTCCAAGATCATATATGACTTGCTTGACATTATTGTCGAAGTCGTCTGGGAGAGATAGAGGTAGAACGTACTGCAACAATTATAAAATTATCTTTTCATTTTTTTGTAACATAATGAAAAGTACATGTACGCGCAGTACTTAAATACATACTAAAAACACAAGAACATGAATTACCTTAATGAAAGTATGCCAATCATGCACTTTCATCCCTGGCCCAAATTCACTTTTTCTTTGATATGAGATTGTTTATGTTCGCAGCAAATCCTGTGGGAAATTGAATTTTTCGTATGACTTCTTTTATAGAATTGCTTTGCCAGTCCGTTAATAACCAAGGAAGCTCACTTATATTAATCTGGTCTCCATGGCTATTTGATTGAATGACATTTATCATTGCATGATTGGAATCCTGAATGTCACTACATATTTTGACAATTTTTTCTTTGTCACGCCTTCCATCCAATATTTTCCATATTGTCTCTGTTATATTCTTTCCAATATGCATACTATCAAACAAATGAACAATTTGTAACTGCTCATAGTAGGGAAACCTACAAAATTATCGGGGATAACTTTTTATTCCCTTAGGAAGGTGGTCATGTATGCCTTCACGACCTTCATGATCATCAATCACATCATCAGTAAACAAAACAAAATAGAAAAGATGTTTTATGACAAACCAATAGATGGAATGGCATTACCTTGATGATTAATTCTATTATATTCCAACTTCCACAGGTGAGGTGTCATTCTTTGTGGCTTTGATGTATTCTCTTCTTTCCCATTGAAAAGATGTTTTTCAGTATTTCGATACTTATGATTTTTGTGGAGAAAGTGCCTATACTCATCAAACACCTGCTTTCGTAAACTTTTTGAATGACAAGATTTCATCTTTGGACCACAAACAGGACATGCAAATTTTCCCTTTGTTTGAAGACCTACAAGATAATGTATAATTGGATTAGATATGATAATTTTTTGAATTATAATGTTCATGCACAACTTAAACACTATAACATACCACAAAAATATGTTAGCCCCGGGGCATCGTGTATTGTCCATAGAAGCATCGCATGGAATTGAAATTGTCTTTGTCCTATTGGTCTAGAGATGTCATACATAGTGACACCATTCTATAACTCCAACAACTCATCGATAAGAGGCTCGATATATACATTCATATCTTTAACTTGGTACTTACCTAATCAAATGAACAAAAACATTACATAATTATTATGACCATTTTACTGCAATATTTATAATTAAATCTAGATGACTATATTTAAATGATAAAATACCTGGAACAATTATTGCCAACATTATGTGCTCCCTCTTTATTGACATCCATGGAGGAATGTTATTGTTGATAACAAAAACAGGCCACACTGAGTAAATAGATCTCATCTCTCCAAATGGATTGACACCGTCCGCTACCAATGAAAGTCTGATATTACGAGGTTCTTCTTTAAAGTGTGGCCACTTTTCCTCTATGTCCATAAATACTGAACCATCCACAAACATTTGAATAATGTCATCTCAACTTCTATTGCGTGCATGGTAATCCATAACTTGTGCCAAGCTAGTACACTTGAATAATCGTTGCATACGTGGAATAATGGGAATATACTGAAGAACCTTGCGAGGAACCTTTTTTGTTATTTGATCTATTTGATATCTACTGATATGACATTTAGGGCATTCAGTTCAAAATTCATGTTGTTTGTGATATATAATATGATCATTGGGACAAGCATCTATTGCTTGATACTCCATTCCAATATCTTTCATAACGACAGATAATTCTCGATATGAGAGAGGTAGAATATTTGATGGTGGTAACAAAAACTCACCTATCAATCTACAGTGAAAAAATATAATTTGTTATAATAAAGAATATTAATGGTACAACATGATTCACAGATTATTATGACATATATGACATGCCTTAACATACATGACATTGTTATGTTGGATAAACCATTCATAACCTTCAAGTTCACCAACAACAATACAACAAAGAGAAGAGTTGCCTGCGAGCTTTCGTAAAGGGCCTCAGATGCCTTCTCAAGTAGAGGGACATCATGAACAACATCAAGGTCATCTTCATCATCATGATCAGCTGCGCGAGTACTAAATGAGTCATGGATCAATGTATTTGTACCATCATCTTCAATTGTGTTTTCTGGCTCATGATTGTCATCTTCCATGGGATCATTATCTTCAGCTTCGATATTCACACCTCCATGTTTTTCCACTTCAAAAACCATATTCTTAGGGTTGTGTTGATCCATACCATGTGCTCTGGGGTGCTCGACCTATATAAAATTGATAAACCTAAATAAACCATGATCGTGATCTCGTCATCATGTGATTTATTATGTATATAAATTGTCAAAATGATATAATGAAAAAATTACCAGTGGATGATAATCATGTCCACCTTTAAAGTGACCATGTAGCCTACAATGTTTCTTTGTTGTTTTGATTAGAAGTCTTCTAGTCTTTAACCCCTTACAAATTTTGCACAAACAATAACATTTTCCGTCACCTTTTCTTTTCAAGTTAGACCACAATCTAGTAATTGTCTCCTTATTTTGTTGTTCATTGATATTGTCTGACATGGTCTTTCTTCATAGGCAAGAAAATAGAAATTATCGTCATTGAACAAAGCAACTTATTGAATTTAGATTTCTAGTTTACTTATTTTTCATATAAGCTCACCCAAATATTTTACAGTTATTTTTCATCAAGATTCCCTCAGGAGCTGGCAAATCCTGCTTCCATACTTTATTTCTATTTTCTCAAAGGAAAATCCTAAAAATCCATTCATTGCAAACAACTTTTTACACCTTTGTTGGTTGTGGTGGTGTCACAGAGAGTTTACATCAATAAATGAAGAACATGCCAATGCTTTTAATGCAGCAATAGAAGTCTATCTCTTATTCAATATCTCTAATGAAACCCCCATGATCTTTTGTTGGAGTAGAATTTGTTATATTCTAGAAAGGGTCTTGTCCTTTATTGATGTGATATTCATCTACCTCAAGAAATAATTGTTCTTTTCTCCAAAAAGAAGTGGAACTAAATGAAGATCTAGCACCATGAAATGAATCCTCAAAAGGATTACTATAGTTAGTTTTGGTAGATAATGATCTGGGTAAAATACTAATGTGGCTTTAGGAAACATTATGTACTAGCTTAGCATACTCTAACAACTTTGGTGCAACATGCTACATCCAATTAAGTCTCAATCGGTATCTCTATTGTGTGTATGGATTGGGATTCAATGTACTCTTTTTATACACATATTTTACTTTCAACTGAGGAGGTTTGTATGTACTTGTCTTTCGATTGTATTCCTATTTCAAGAATTTCTTCTATCAACAAATCATTTGTTGTAAGTTGTACAAGTGGAAGCTTGAACATGCCTTCCATGCTAGCCTTGTTGATACGTTCAACACCATCTTGTGCAACAAATCTTTAGAACTCCACTATTTCATTGAAGAGTGAGTAGTAGGGACAATTTAGGACACTTACAGAGGTTTTGCAAGAGAGATAAATAGACCTAAATATTATGGCTTAATAATGATCAATAGGTAAACAAATAAGAAACTCTCAATATCAAAATGACTTTCTCAATTGTCTTTACTAGAAATGGATAGATCTGCTAATAATGGCTTTATGACTGTATGTCAACTTTAGACTCAATCCAAGAAGAGCTAGAACTAATATGCGATATCTAGATTTATGATCTCTATAATATAACAATCCCATAATTATGTTTCCACGTATCTATACCACAACACAAACATCATGCTAGTGTTCAACCATAGCAATTGATATCCTAATTATAGAGTGTGAAATATGCACATAACTATGAATAAAGATTAAGAAAAACAAAGAAAATGCTTATTGCAAACATAAATGACTAATGGACAAGAATTGAATTCATTGTAGATAGTTTTGAATATCAAATTCACTTATTTGTGTGCATTTACTAACTCATGTACTTGTGGCCAACCATTTATCTCTTTCATAAATTAAACACTTATTAATAACATTAAATAGCTGAGTAATTATGTTTTAGTTGAAATTGAAAATAAAATATTTTATTTCAGGATAGCTCACACTATTACCTATCATATTTTAGACTCTCGGTTTTGTTAGTAGTGGTTTGATGTCTTTGGAGCTGATCATTGCATTTCTTTGGTTACATTTGCCAGCGTACTCCCAACCTGTGCCAAGATGGGAGCTTTGGAACAGGGTATGGACATCCATCAAAGCATAAAAGATAGAGGAATTTTGTCAGATGTAGTTGCAACTGCACAAAATGGATTTGTTGAGAAGGCTTTAGAAACTTTCAAGCAAATGCAATCGGTAGGTGTAAAGCCAAATTCCACGACCATTGCTACTATCCTCCCTGCTTGTGCCAAAATGGGAGATTTGGAATAGGGTATGGACATTCATCGAAGCATAAAGGATAGAGAAATTTTGTCAGATGTTGTAGTTGTTACTGCCTTGGTAGGCATGTATGCAAAATGTGGAAGCATAGACAAGGCACATGAACTGTTTGATAGAATGCCTGAAAGAAATGTTGTCTCATGGACTGCAACGATTGCTGGAAATGCACAAAATGGATTTGTCGAAAAGGCTTTAGACACTTTCAAGAAAATGAAATTGGAAGGCATAAAGCCAAATTCCACAACCTTTGCTAGCATCCTCCCTGCCTGTGCAAAAATGGGAGCTTTGGAATAGGGTATGGACATCCATCAAAGCATAACGGATAGAGGAATTTTGTTAGGTGTTGTACTTGCAAATCCCCTGCTTGACATGAATGCAAAATGTGGAAACATGGACAAGGCTCGTGAATTGTTTGATACAATGCCGCAAAGAGATGTGATCTCATGTGAACAATCAACATGCAAGTATACGGGAGGAAGGGATTGCTGCTACAAAATTGAACGCTCACTCCTCAATCACAGTTCTATGGTTTTATGATATTAAACTAGGACAAAAAACCACCACATGTATATTTTTTGCAACATGAAATTAAAAACTAGGGCAATTTGAATCTACCTCCTACGCGGGATTGCCTTCAATGTGGGTTTGATGTTCTTGGGGGTTAAATTCGCCACGGACGCCTACACGGGATTGCAATTCACAAATGAATTCCCTGCCTCTTTTTTTATTTTGTAATGGCCGCTGTCATCAGAATTACGATGAACTCGAGCACTTTTTTGAAAAAAAGAAAATTCTCATTGCTAATGCCTTCTTCGTCGAAACCAAATGGGAAATTTCCGTCGAAATTACGATGAATGCGGGCATTTTTTCAAAAAAAATCAAATTTGGCCACAATATACCTTCTCCGTCGGAAACCTCAGTCGAAAATCTAGTCCAAATGTATTAGTGTGATTAAATCTAGGCTTTTTAGATTTTTTTTAAATTGTTTGTTTATCTGTCTCACATTCGCTCTGTTATTTTCATGCAATCGAGTAGATAGAATCACGCAATCACTCAGACACTTTTACACAATCGCCTAGACAACATCATGCATTAGTTTAAAAGGTAGTTTGGTTTTCTTTTTTTTTTCTGTGTTTTCTGGTTACTGATTTGATGTTTCCAGTGTGTGGCAACATTACAGAGAAGGCTTGATCATCCCAGATTATTTTGGAAACCACTAACAATTTGATTGCAGGATCCTTTAGGGTTAAATCACTTTTGGATTATGGGTTTAAAATTGGCATGCATGCTTTCACACTTCAGTTTGGTGCTTAAAACAAATTTCGTTAAAATTCACATGCATGCTTTCACACTTTAGCTTGGTGCTTAAAACAAATATGGTTAAAATTTACATGCATTCTTTCACACTTCAGCTTGGTGCTTAAAACAAATCTAGTTAAACTTAATATGCATGCTTCCACACTTCAACTTGGTGCTTAAAACAAATCTGGTTAAAATTGGCATGCATGCTTTCACACTTCAGCTTGGTGCTTAAAACAAATTTGGTTAAAATTGACATGCATAGTTCCACACTTCAGCTTGGTGCTTAAAATTGACATGCACATGCATATTTCACACCTCAGTTTGGGCTTTTAAAATGAACATGAATCAGGCTTATCAATAGAATAAATCATACATTGTGATATTTAAGGGAAAAAGAACTTTTTATTGTGTCTGGGGTGGACCTATTGTTGCATTAAGTACCTTTCCACCCACCTTCGAGGTCTTGGGAGAGAGGGAAAGGTGATAATGACACCCACTTTCTTTTTAGTAGTGAGGGGTATCTTTGACTGGGGATTTCATCACCCCACAAAGGTAATTTGAATTGGGATGCATTGGGGATATCATCTCTCCCAGCGTACTCTTGAGCGGGTTTTTTGAGCCACTACATAAACATACTGGTTAGGCGGCTAGACTGTTGAGTGAATTTGACGCATGTGGGGGCCTTCTCTGCACTGATAATCTTGACTGAATCCTTAAGTGGCTTACTCTGAGAATCCATTGTTGGATCAAGACCCTTCAAAATTTACAATAAGAACCAACTTAGTAGCCCAAATCCCACATTCATTGATTTCGGGAGTACGGATCATATCCCATAGATACCCTTCATGTACCTTGCATTATGAGACAAAAATCCCTCGGTGATAAGATCTTTGAATCTTCAGGGTAAGAGAGACTGACATGCCTGAGAAGTGTGCCATGGAGTGGAGCCAATGCTTCCAAACTCTCTTGTTGTTCATCTTGTTTTAGTATTTTATTGTAAGGGCCTCTTTGAATGATTTCCAATATCCAACCTAAGATTATCTTCTATGTTTTTGTATGTATCATTGTACTAGACCAGTATTGAGTCAGTATTTGGGCTATTTTAGGCCCTACCTTGCATGGCTCTAAATTCTCAGAGTTCGTCAAAACACAATTCATCCAGCTATACTTATCTTCAGACAGTGTTCTCAAAATTGAAAAATAGACTTGTCCCACAAACAAAGTTACTTGAAATAGAGTCAATCTTGAAACATTAGTCAGTCCAACAAAGTCTAAAATTTTGCATACTTGTGACCATAGGTTTTCTTAGAGTCCTTAGGGTTTGTATCATTCTCATTATAGTCCTCATTTACATAAGTCCTTGCATCGTCCTCATTATCGTCCTTATTATAGTCATCATAAGTCTTTGCATATAATCCTTGCACAGTCGTCATAATCTTCACATAACTCCTTGCATAGTCATCATAATCTTCGCATATAGTCCTTGCATAATCGTCATAATCTTCACATAACTCCTTGCATAGTCATCATGATCTCCACATATAGTACTTGCACAGTCACCATAGTCCTCACATAAGTCCTTGCATAGTCGTTATAATCTTTGTATAAGTCCTTGCACAATCATCATGATCCTAACATAAGTCCTTGAATAGTCGTCATAATCTTTGCATAAGTCCTTGCATAGTCGTCATAATCCTGGTTTTAGTCCTTGCATAGTCTTCATCCTCATAAGACATAGGGTCAAATCATTATCTCCATTTTGCATTATCTTCAAAATTAGGTTGGTCCTTAGTCCAAGTCCATAGGTTGCATTGTCATTATTTAGGATTTCATCTTGTCATTCCTTAATCCAATTTATCAAAAATTCCAAAAACATAGGTCGCATTTTTAATCCTCAGTTGCATTTATCCATTTTCAAAATTCTCAAAATCCAAAAAAAATGAAAAGCACAAAATCCTAAAAATCAAATAGAATCCTGAAAAAATATCAAAAAAATTGGAAAATCTTTCAAAAAAATCCAAAAACATTGAAAAGCACAAAATCATAAAAATCATATAAAGTCCTGCAAAAATACCAAAAACATTGAAAAACACAAACTTCAAAAACATTGAAAAACAAAAAAATCCAAAAAAAATTAAAAGCACAAAATCCTAAAAATCAAATAGAATCTTGAAAAAATATCAAAAATATTGGGAAAAAACAAAAATACCAAAAACATTCAAATATCGATCCACAAAATACCAAAAACATTCATATACGATCCTAAAAAAATCAACCAAAAACATCCATATATGATCTTGAAAAAATCAACCAAAAACATCCATATACGATCCTGAAAAAAATCCAAAAACATTAAAAAATGATCCTGACAAAAATCCAAAAACATTCAAATATGATCCTGAAAAAATCCAAAAACAATTGAAAATCAATCAAAAAATTGCAATAAAATGTCTCACAAGAATCAAACACCCTAGTAGATATCCAGCAAACACTACGCACAAAGTTAACAAAGGCTACAACTATCTAGTCAAACATCTGCAAACAACTTATCAAACTGTCTTATCAATCTTATCATATCCATATCAAGTGATCATTATCTTGTCTTAAACGAAAGAGGATACACTCGAAACTAGATAGATTAGTCTTAAATGGGGTCCGCAACTTTCTGAGATCAGACATTATCAACTATCACATCAACCAATCAAAACAAAGGCACAAATCAGTATGGTTGCTGAATTTTGTCTGAGTCAGTCTTTATCTTTTATCATTTGGCAACAAATTATGTTCCTATGCTACTCAAGGATGTCCACAAGTGACTAGAGGAGCCATGGTGGGCATTGTCTTTTTCTTTGTTTGTTGTTTGTGTTGTGAACCAATGAAGTTCTGGGGCAATGGTGCCTAAGGTGTCTATGTTGGTACATTCATTCGGCAAATATCTCATGCAAAATATCATGGATAGTTATGCTTGTGACTATTGCACATGCCTCGACCCTTGACATTTTTCCCAGAATGGAGGGTTCACACCTTGTCTGTTGCGTGTGTGTTTCTTCATTGAGATATCTTTACATCTTGGTTACTTATACCCTGATGTGCAAAGCTCCATCATTACATAATAAGGCTCAGTGATGAATATATATTGCGCTATGATAAAGGCACAAAAGTTCATGTAACCATCATCATCAATCATTTCCATTTTTCATTTTAGTTTTGCTGATTCATTCTCCTAATCATTCACTCATCAAACATTTCTTCCTCTTATTAATCTCATCAATCCAATCAATCCAATCAATCTTATCAATCAATTCAATCAATCTACAAATCACTCCAATCATTTCTTCTACTCAATCAAACCCATTCATATCATCAATTAACTATAATTATATCTCACATTCTTCTTCTTTCGAGAGATCATTCATACCTTTAATGCATAAACAATCTCTTGAGGGGGTATTACACCTTAAGCATCATTGGGGCATACTGGGGCAAGATTTTTTTTGTTTTCTTTGAAACAACATCGTTCTGACATTGTCTCAAAGAGGAGCAAATGTAGACACCTAAAAATGTCTCATTGATCATTAACTGATTATTCATCTAATTAGTTAAATAATTATTTAATTAATTAAATTAATCTTATCCTTCTAATTTCATATTTCTTCATCATCTTACTAATTATTCTATCTTAATTCTATTATCGTTTAATCATTTAAACCATTTCTAAAGTTAATTAAATATTTATTATTTAATAATTGTGGTTATTAATCCTTCAATTTAAAAAATCTTTATTATTTAAATAAATTCATTCTCAAATTCTATTTCTAATCAATTAATCATTAACCCTCTTCTAAATATTAATTAAATATTTATTATTTAATTAATTGTGATTTAATTCCTTTAATTTAAATAATCTTTATTATTTAATTAAATTCAATTTCTAAATAATTAAATAGTTCCTTTAAATTATTTAATTAGCTAATTAATTTCTTCTAATTTTAAATACATGTGCATGATTTCAAAAATCAAATTGAAAATCAAAGTCAAGTTCTGAATATATTCAAATAACAAATTGAATTTAAAATAAATTCAATATTTGAATTAAATCTCATGCAAAGATTAAATTGAAAGTCAAAGTGAAAGCACATGCTAAAATAATTAATTAATTAAATCAATTATCTTTTCAATCTCTATTCTATCTTCCACTTTGTTTTTTTTCCAAAAAGCATTCAATCAGTCATCTTAGTTAACTATTCCATCTATTTTAATTGATCATTTCAATTAATTGATTAATTAAATCATTTTCTCAATTCTCTCCAATCATTCTTTTTCTATCTCCTAGTTATCTTTTTCTAAATAGAGCTTTCTTTGTCATCAATTAATTCTCCTCCAATCATTCTTTTTCATCTTTCAATCAACTTTTTTCTTAATTAGTTAACTCATTTAACAATTCAATCTATTCTGTTCCACCTCCAAATCAGCAGTTCAACTATCAATCAGCATGTAAGCTCACCTAAGTTCCACCTCTTGATCATTATGTTCCACCTCTCAATCAATCTCACCCAAAAATCTATAAATTCAGCATTCAATCTCCATTTTCAACAATCATGAACTTTGAATCTTTGTGTCATTTACAGGTTGCCAGTGCAATATCTGAGAGCCATCATACCACAAAGAAGAGAAGAACAATGGAAGTCATGATGCAAAAAAGGGAGTTTTATATTGTTTAATTTGATTCTATTATGCATCTATTTCATTGGTTTATGTTTGAATTGCTTGAATAGTTAAGGAATTCGTTATTTTCCTTATTTCCTATTAAGCAATGATGATTTTAAGCATATACATGTACTATCTTCCCTTTTCTTTTTGTGCTCCATGTACTAAATTTTGTAACACCTTTCATTCCTCTTTAGAAAATCATTGCAGTCCTAAACATTTCTAATGATATCTTATTCATCATCCCATTCATGTTTTTGTATCTTTGCTTTCCCAAGCTTCTTGACAAACCACTCAGAGTCATAAAAATTGTACTTGAGTTGGGGTAATCTATACTTATTCAATATGGAATCAAGAATTTCATATCATTTTCCAATCAGGAAATGATACATCCCAATCACAACCTATGTTGGGATCATTGATCCCTTCTTGTGAGATCCACCAACAAGAGACTTGTCAGCTTCAACTAGTTGATGCATAATCTCTAACAAGGCAACCCTATCTTGAACAGTAATAGGTAGATTTTGAGGAGTAACAGGGCTACCAAATACCCTAATGACTATGTGGTCTTCGAACTAGAACCATGATCCCCAATTGTGAGGGATATCCAACTCAAGTTTAAGGTCCTTGGGTCTTAAAAATTCTTTGGCTCTCTAGCAAAGGAAATGTGAAATTGGATATAATAGGTGCTAATATAGCCAAGAAAATCCAGATTACAATGAGTAATTGAACTCATTAACTGCAGGCATGTAAGGTGGTTTGATGGTGGGAGATAGCCTAAGCCGTTGTAATTATTATTTGAACTTGGGGGCCCCAACAACAAAATCTCGGTTAGTCGGCAGTGAATAGGAAGTCGGCACGTAGGAGATCTTATTATTTTTTATTTTTAATCCCTTTATAAATCTCCTTGACATTGCGGGATTAGCTTGATCGTGCATCTTTATTCAATTGTGCAATCACGTGAGCATCCCAACCATTGATTTGCTTTGAAGATACTGCCTCTTAATTCTCCTAGACAGTGAGAAAGTGGGACCTTCATCCTTTCTGCGTGGCATAAATATCCAAGTGTCCATAACTTTATTGGTTCAGGAATTCTCTATCATCATCTATGTAGGGCCCACATGCCACATCTGCAGTAAAGTTATGGAATTAACCTTTGGGCGTAACTTCATCAATTGCGTGACCATCCTATATGTTGATCTCATACAATTTGTCTACTCAATATAGTGCATAAGGTGTAAGAACATCTAGCTACACTTCCACCATGTCATCTTGTCTTCCATCAGTCACTTGCTTACTTGTCTAGACATATACAATCATCGTGATTAGGTCCCACCCACCACGTAAGTGGTGGGGTTGCAGAGTTAATACAAGCTAGCAACTTCTATCAATCGTGCAATTGTACAATGATGAGTCGTTGATCTTGACAAAGGTAAAACAAAGATAAAATAGAGTTAATTGAAGCCACGACAAAACATTCATAAAATCATAAAATAGAGTTAATTCAAGCCACAAAAAAACATTCATAGAATCATAAAATAGAGATAAAATAGAGAATTCAAGCCATGACAAATTACAATATTCTTGGATTTACAAAGAAAGTAAATCAAAAAGCTTGAATGTATTTGGGAATACAAATTATACAATACATATTATGAAATCATTGTATGAGCTTTTGTAGCATGATCCACTCTCCATCTGATGGAACTCCAAATTATTCTAACATATAGTAAGTGAATTGCAAATTTGTCAGCAATTCATAATTGGATGTGGAATTGGAAGTTGACATTAATGTTTCATCCAAAGCTGCATTTAAGTCTATCAATGGTTTGGTCATGGCCAGAAAGTTTGCCTCATTTGTCCTTAGGAAACAAGTCCAAATCAAGCTTCATTTTCTCCTCCATCTTATTTTTGAAAGTAGCATCTCCAATGTATTGTTGTGTTGTATCAAAACTCATCGGTACACCAAGGTTTGTCAATCTCTACACCTTTCCATGCAACTTCTTCATCTTTTTTGCAGCCTTAACCAAACATTAATGTGATTCTCGTAGTTTCTTACATATTTTACTAATAGATGAAGCCTTTACTAAGGCATCAATGCGGTCATAAATTCCCTTGGATGCCAAATATTTGTCATTGGATTTGTGGACTGTTTGTAAAATTTGATTTGTAATTTTCTCTCTTGAATTCAACTTTTTGTTATGAGCAATGTATTTAGTCAGCTTCACATAATTTACACTGAGATTTCCAATCAATTCAGCCATCTACATTATTTTCTCCCAAACCTTTTATTTTATAAACCTCATTATTTATTTCCAATATCTGCTCAATTTGTCTTTGAGAGAGTTAATATCATCGTATGCCTTTGTAGCTCTTATCTCAGTCTTTCACTATTTTTTCTTTCTTCCTCTTCTTTTTCTTCCCACCGATTTTCTCTTTCCTTCTCTCTAGTCAATTGGTCTTGTAATTTTTTTGTTGAGGCAGTGGCATTCTCTAGATTTTTGTATAATTGTACTAAAGAGGCTCTTTCACTTTCAAATTTTTCAATGCTTTCGGCTCAGATTTTCTTTAGTTCATTCAATTCCACATCTGCGTATTCATTCTTTGCACTTGTAGATGTAGAGGCAGTTTTTTTTAATCCTTTTATGTAATTCACTTCTATTGTTCTTTGCAGATTTCCTCTTTTATTTCTCATTTTCTAGGTCTCTCTGTAACCTTTGTATTTGTCTCTCCAACTTATTTCTCTATCTCTCCTGCTTGAGAAATGATGTGTACACCACTTCGTTGGTCTTTCTTTCAAAGAATTAATTTTGTCCATATTTTGAACTCCTGAGAAATCCATTTGAATGGTGCTAACGTGAAATTGGGAGGGAACAATCTGATTCTTTGGTTTATTTTGATTTGGAATTGGGGGAATAAAAACCATGTACTCCATCATTTCTTTATTTGGGTCATATGTGGGAAATACCTTGTTCATTGCAAGTTGTTCCTCTACAGTTGTAGTACTTGCAACCTTCATCATTAGCTTCATTTTTTCTTTATTTTTTTTCTTCTCTCACTCTCTTTAAATTGATCAATGAAATTATTGTAATTAAAATTTGGGGTTGTTGATGCAATTGAATGTTTGAATAGTGAAATATCACTGGCAGTGATGTAGGCACCTCCACCTATGCATGTGGCTCTAATTATTTCATTTTGAGGTCTAGCAAAAGATGCAAAACCCATTCCTAATACTGTCCCACTCTAACTTTCAGTTGGGGTTATCATATTCATTTTAGGGCCAGGGGCTTTTTCCTGAAGCTGGAAACAATCCCTTCATAGTGGAACTTGATGTAGTTGGAGTTGTACTTGTCATTTTTTTCATAATTTTTTGGGATTTTGTATATTATCTTCTATTGTTGGCCTCTTATGAATGTCTTTTTGTGCTTTCAATTGTTGATCACAACTAGTACTAGTACCCATACCATCCCCACTAGTGGTAGTAGCACTTGATTCTCCACCATGTTCTGGTTGTGATTGAATCCGAGTGTCAAGATTTGAAGCTATAGCAAAACTGGGTTCAGGTGTATAATTATCACCTTTCCTTGTTGATTCAACCCCAATGGCTTGACAATATGCACCTTTTCTTGGTAACTCTACGTTCTGTGGTGTCCAAGGGCCTTGTCCTTTGGACCCCAGACCACCACCTTGATAACCCAGTTTTTCCATTATGGTTGCCCCTGAAGAATATTTTTCTAACATGGTCTCACTCAAAATATTTTTGTAGATTCTATAACAGATGTTGGAGTTTGACCTAAGGGTATCTCATTATCACTATAATTATATGCTTCAAAGGGATTCTCTATATTTTACAATTTGCTAAAATCAAAATCCTTTGGGATATCTTCAAAATCTGCAATAGTCTTTGGTTCACCTAGATTCTTCCTCAAACCAAAAATCTTTGACTTTGTTTCATGTCCAAATTGGCTCTACACAAGCCTTTGAGATAGATTTTGGGATACTATTTCTAATAGATGGAACATAAGCTCTTTTGTAAAAATTATTGGACCTCATGGTTTGGATCTCTTTCTCTGGTGTTCTTTGTGGGTGCAATACCATAATTTGTGCTGACAATTGTTCTAGAGAAGTACCTTTTGTTTCATGCTTCAAATCACTATATAAATCATAGCTAATTAGACTAAAAGGAACAATCACAAAATTCCTTAACTAATTAAACCAATTCCAAACATAAACCAATAGAATGGATGCAAAATCAAATAATTAAAATGATAAGAAACCCCCTATTCTGCATGGTAGCTTCCATTGTCCTTCTCCAAAATTGTGTGTGTGGGTGGCTCTCAGATATCACACTAGGATTCTTGCATAGATTAGACACAATAATTTCAAAGATGTTTATTGTTGAAAATGAAGAAATAAGGTTGATTTTATAGATTTTTGGGTGAGATGGGGCGAGAAATGGAACTCAAGTGTTGATTGATAGTTGACTGGTTTTGATTGATCTATTAACTCATTTTGATTGATTTGTTAAGTGGATTGATTGGAAAGATAACTCAATTGATTGATTAGTCAACTAGATAAATTGGCTAGTTAACTAAATTGATTGAGAGAAGACTGAATTGATTGGGTAGTCAGAAAAAGGTGATTGAGAGTAAAAAGGGGAGATTGGAGAGTTAACTAATTTTCAACATGTGTTGTAGGATTTTGAAACTGAAATTCATTTTCATTTTAATTTGAATTCGAATTTTGATTTTCAAATGATGAAATTGAAATGCACATTAAATAGAAATGTGATGAAATTGAAATTTGGTGAAATGTGAATTTGGGGATTTGAAATTAGATGAAATTAGTTGAAATTTGAATTTGGGGATTTGGAGGAATGAATTAATTAATTAAATAATTTAAATGAAATTATTTAATCATTAGAAATGGAATTAATTAAATAATAAAGATTATTTAATTAAGGAATAAATCATAAATCAAATAATTAATATTTGAGAAAGGTTAAATGATTAATTAACGAAGAAGATAGAAATTGAATAATTAGCAATGTTTGAAGGTGATGATTTGAATTAGTTAGAAGAATTAATTAGCTTAATCAAATAATTAAAGAATTATTTAACTAATAGGATGATTAATATGATCAACGAGACATTTTTAGGTGTCTACAGTTTCCCCTCTTTGATACAATGTCGAAATGACATTGTTTCAAAGAAAATGAAAATATTTCTACCCTAGTATGCCCCAGTGACGCTTTAGGGTTTAAATATGCCCCCTTGGAAAATTGGTCAAAAAATTATGGAATTGAGACCAATTTAACAATACCATGCTAGTGAGAAATCGTGTCAAGTTTCATGCGATTTCAAGTTTGTTTGTCTGCCCTACAAGTGCATTGAAGTTTAGGGGGACCACAACTGTTGGAGAGAGAAAAAACCTAATTTTGAGCTAAAAACAGGAATTTATGATTTTATTTTTCTCATTTGCTTTCTTTTGAGTTTATTGCATTTTGTGTGATATTCGAGCATTATTGCATCTTTCAAGCATCATGGTTCGTCATAGAGGATGATTGCACCTGTTAGATCGAGTTTGTTCATACCAGAGACCACCCAACACTAGAGGCATGGTACGCTTTTTGAAATTTTTGCTCATTTTTGCCCTTTTTTGTCCATTTTTTCAAAATTTTGTCAGAGCAAACTTTTTTTACCCATTTGCATTCGCCCTTTGATTTGTGCGCATTCACTTCAAATAGTTCGCATTTTCTTTAAATGATATGCATTCATGTAGTTGGTATGCATTCACCATGGATGATGCACATTTGATAATAATGAAGCTCATTTGATACAAATGGCTTGCAATCATCCTAAATAATTTGCATTAGTTCTTATAAATACGCATGCGATTTAACTAGTTCGCATTCATTGGAAATGCTAATATTTTAACATGTATGAATTGCAATTTGTTATGTGAACATGGTATCTGACTTTTCTCTTTTTTTTCGCTTGTAGAAGAATTTTAGTGTGTTGGTTTGTAGACAGACAAGGCCTGATGGCCTTGATCACCAAGATGAGCTACTTCCAAAGGATGTTGCATTGATTAGACATCTTAGTTTGTATCATAATTTGCACTTGCCTGAGGTCATGGCCAACATGGCCATGATCACTACTTTGGTTGAGCATTGGCACTCAGAGATGTGCTCGTCCATCTTCCTGCTACTGAGGCATCCATCACTCTAGAGGATGTCTGGAATATATTGCATATTCTGATACATGGTGCCAGAGTAGTATATGAGCACAAATTAGGTATCACAGGATTGTGTGATCTCTTTGAGTCTACAGAGTAGGACTTACAAATGAGAGGTCAATATGAGATCCCATGGGAGCACATGGATTATGATGATCTTACTGTAGTTTTGTGCAGTATAGTAGTGAATCCTTTAATACCTAACATGAGGAATCATGGATTTCCAGTTGGATGGAGTCGAGTGATCCATTATATGATTGTGTACAGACATTCATTTGCATGGGGTGTGTGTCTACTTGCTATATTGTACTACTATATCCATTGAATTGTTTACTTGAGATAGAGATCCATTGGCTGTGGCAGTACCTTGCTCTAGGTCTCGGCTTGGGAAAATATTGCTATCTCTTGGCTAGTTGTTCATGCAGATCTCTAGGATGAGTAGCCTTATGCTTATAGATACAATTTGAGGATTAGACATAGGGGTTCAAGGAAGACCCTGTACTGGAGACATCAACTCGACATATTATAGTACTTTACTTGGAGACCTTATTTGGATTGCCCCGGTTGGACTGACGATGCACAATATCTACCATTCTACAGGAAGCAGAGATACCTTATTGGATGTGTTGTTGATACGCAACTACTATAGATATGCATTTCCCAAGATGAGTGCTTTGACATGTTTGGGAGGTGTAGGGTATTCCTGACATTGCAGCATATTTCAATCGAGTGTCTCGGGAGGTTGGTGTTTTGGGGGCTTGCATTTAGCCTCATGTTGTTGTTATTGAGTTTGATGTGCTTCATCCAGTTCAGTGGGGTTAGGTAGTGGGGGTAACAGATCCAAGGACTACTTTTCAGTATGATGCATGATGGGCTAGGCATAGGCCTATACCATTGACTAATCTGACTGTACTGATCTTGCCTTAGAAAACTTGACACCAGAGACTGCGGGGAGGGAGAGGTGGAGGGAGAGGAGGAGGAGATGGAGGTGGTGGAGTTGTGTCATCCATTGCATCAGTAGGAGAGGGAGAGGGGGATGACAAGGAGATGGATGAGGAGAAGGAGGATGTAGAGGGTGTGGGAGATGAGGGAGGGGATGATGTGGTGGAAATCGTTGGAGATACCAAGTTGAGCTATGAGGAGGATAGCAATGATTCTACTTCAGGATCATCGAGTAGTGGAGGAGATGATGACAGTGACAACTCATTGGATATAGACATGTCAGAGATTGAGGATGCTCCTATTGTAGAGGTAGGTGGAGATGGAGGATAGGGTCCAATGGGTGGTGAGGAGGATGTATAGGTTTTGAGATCACAGATCTAGAGTTTGGAGGATGCCCTAGGCACAAAATGGCAGAGGCGTAGGAGTGACCGCGATGCTTATCGGAAGGGTTATGCAGCATTAGCCATAGAGAGGGATTAGATTGTCATTAAGAGAGAGATTGAGTTACTGCCGAGAGGGACCATCTCCAAAGAGAGCAAGATGATGCAGTTAGGAGAGCTCAATTGGCACATGATGCCTATGATTAGTATTGGGCATTGGATACTGGTATGTTGATGCATGATGATCGCCTCATAAATTTATCTAAGGAGTGTATGTATTGGCTACGAGAGTACAAGAGAACTATCCCTAAGGGTTAGAGAGTACCAAGTTATATTGCTTATATGTCTAGGAGGAGATCTAGTAGATCTACTAGTCATAGGACTAGTAGTGGAGGAGTGATGGGTCCACCTCGGGCACCATCAAGACATCTTGGGGCAAGGTCTAGTGGATAGGATCCACCTACTGATAGAGGTTGTGTCGGTTGAGACACTCATTGATGATGTTATTTGAGCCTTTGGCCATGACATATGATTGTATTCTGACACATTACCATTTTTGAGATATATATGACATGCAGTTTTGGCAATGATTTAGAAGCCTTGTGTTATTTCTATGATGCATGATTCTATATGATGTTGTCTATATGATTTTACTTATTCTTTATGTTGATGTAATGATGATTATGTGATGTATGTATGCAACTAAATAAAGTATTTAAATGTTATTTTATATATAATGGTTTAATGATATTATATGATGATGCAACTATAATAAATTTACATGATAATGCAACTTTAATTGAAATATGCAATTAAAATGAACTGTATGAACTACCTTAATTATAAACTATGTGGTAATCCAACTTAATCATGCCCCTATATGAAAATGCAATGAATCTAATTGTGTGAGGAAATGAATGTTTTTTTTGTTGGAATATGCCAAAATATTTGTCTTTTGTTTCTTGATTCAATTAGGAAGAAATGTTAGTAGGAATGAATAATTAAAGAGAGAATTGATGAAATAATATGTTAGATGAGAAATTGATCTTTGAGATAGAATCAGCTCAATGAGATGAAACAAATGAAAATATATGATTGATGAATATTGACGATCTTTGGTGTCTTTGTTTATAGTGCGATATACATTCATCACTGAGCCTTATTATGTAACAATGTAGTGTTATAAACCAAGGTATTAGGAACCAATATGCAAAGACATGTCATTGCAAGAAAAAAACACATAGCAAACAAGGAGTGAACCCTCCATCTTAGGAATGATGCTAAGATTCAAGGTATGTGTTGTGTTCAAAAAGTGAATGTACTTATCATAGACACCCATAACACCATTTCCCTAGAACTTCATTGGTTTATACCACAAACATCAAGAAAACAAAAGGATCATTCCCATCATAGCCCCTCTAGTCACTTTTGGACATCCTTGAGTAGCATAGAAACATGACCTATCGCAAATTAATAAAAGATAAAGACCAACTAGGACAAAATTCAATAGCCATATTGATTTATGCCTTTTCTTTGATTGTTTGATGTGATGGATGATAATGTATGATCTTAGAAAGTATAGACCCTATTTAAGACCGGCTTGTCTCATTTTGAGTGTATCTATCTTTGTTTAAGACATGATATTGATCACTTGATATGGATATTGATTCAATTGATAAGATATCTTGGTCAGTTTGATTGCAAATGTTTGACAAGGTAGTGATATCCTTTGATAACTTCATGTGAAGCGTTTGCTAGATATCTACTAGGGTATTCGTTTCTTGCGAGACATTTTATTGCAAGTTTTCAGATGATATTTGATTTTTAGTTCTTTTTAAAGTGCTTTTTCAATGTTTCTAATTGATTTTTGTGTTTTTCAATGTTTTTAGATTTGTTCAGGATCATTTTTTTACTGTTTTTGGTTTTTCTCTTTTACATTTTTTAAGGGATTTTTCAAGATTTTATTTGGACTTTATCTGATTTTTAGGATTGTTTAGGACTTGATCTTATTTTTTAGGATTTTTTCAACCATGCCCCCCAATATGCAAACCTTTTATGTCTTGACGACCTACAAAATGTCTGTGGAGACAATGAAATGAAGCTAATACTAATGCAAGATGTGATATGAAGATGCCTTTTCTATTTGAACAAGGATGATTGTATGTGTCTTTCATCTTGAAATGCACTAATTTACTTAAAGGTACGAAATGTTTCAGAGATAGGAGTTCAATCCATTGTCAGAAGACCTAAGATCATCCAACTTAACACACAATGTAACCAAGGTTTATAAATGGAGACGTGGAAATATTTCCCACCGATTCTTGAGACTTTGATCTTCTTTTGCCCATGTGTGTGCCATTGAATTTATTTTGACTCTTATGACCATTAAAGACCCTTGGAATCCTATGTGACTATCTACATGAGTTACTCTGACTTCAAAAGCATCCTGGATATAGACTCACTGCCAGTCAGACGTCTATATCCTCAGAAAGGTTATACATTGTAATATCTTGAATATTGCTCCATTGCCAGCAAGCATCCATACCCCTGATGTAGTTACTCGCATGTTCCCATAGTTAAGCTTTTATTGCACTTGTATGCATGATATTTCAGTTATATATCTTTTGCTCTTTTGCCTTGATATTTTGATATGGATTTTGGCATAGCACTTTTTCTTTTATTTTCTTCCCTTGACTTGTAAGTAATGAAACCTACTTGGGTATGACAATTCCAATGGTGTTGAAGTAGAATTTTTTATTTTTCACTAGCCACATGACCAACTAGGTATGTGTAATGACTTAGAGCAAACGATTAATGTGTGAGAAATAGAAATTGATAGATTTTGGGTAACAAGACTCAATAGTGAAACTTCTACCCCACCATGAATATAGCTCAATCAAAAGGTGACGTTGAGATGAATGACCTAAAACCTCATATAAATTCATGTACCAGTATCTAAGAAATGAGACAACCTTCTCTCCTTTAAGTGCAGATAGGTAAATGACTCAGACAATTGCCTTGTTTTATTGATGCAACTATATGTGCAATGCAAAGACTATATGCTATGAAGATTGTGAATGTGATGCAGTTAAGAAAAAAACTATATGAGATGCAATGCATTAAAGAAAATGATATGCAAGTGCAAAAAGTAAGGACTAAATTAACCCAGCCCTTAGATGTAATATCGCTTAAGGTGCATGTTGTTCACAGGATTAGGGAGTGGATCTCCCTCCATTGTTGTTAAACCATAGGCACTATTGCCAAGAACTCTTGTTACCATGAAAGGACCCAACCAATTGGGTTTGAATTTACCTAGTTGTTCCCATTCTGCTAGGTTTCTCTTGTTTTCTTTAAGAACAAGATATCCCACCTCAAAGTAGTGTGGTCTCACTATTTTGTTATAGCTTCTTCTCATTATGTTTTGATAACCTTGCAAATGATTTAGAGCAGTTTGTCTCTTTTCATCCAATAGTTTCAGCTCTTGCAATCTTGCAACTTTATAGTCTTCTTCTGATATGATGTTTTGTAAAGAGACTCTTAGTTATGTCAATTCTACCTCAATAGGTGAAATAGCTTCTATACCATATACTAAAGAATAAGGTGTAGCTCATGTAGTTGTGCGTACACCTCTTCTATAATCCCAGAGAGCGGGATTGAGTTGGATGTGCCAATCTTGTCATGCTTCATTGACAACTTTCTTCAGTATTTTTCAGGATCATTTTATTAGTTGCCTCTACTTGCCCATTTCTTTGGGGTTAATAAGGAGTTGCAAAGCACTATTGGATGTGGAGTTGTTCACAAAGTTTACTCACTTCTTAGTTTTTGAATGGGAACCCATTATCTATCATGATGCACATTGGGACTCCATATCTACAGATGATGTAATTCAGAATGAATTTTATTATTTGTTTTCCCGTAGTGTAAGTCATAGGGATTGCCTCGACCCACTTAGTAAAATATTCAGTGGCAGTAAGAATGAACTTGTGTCCATTAGAGGAGGTAGCATTGATTTTCCCTACTAGATCAAGTCCCCACTGTGAGAACAACCATGGTGATGCAATGGGTTGAAGGTCTTATGCAAGTGTGTGAATCAAATCTCCATGTATCCGGCACTATCTACATTTTTTTACATAATTATAGGCATCCTTCTCAATTGTTGGCCAGTAATATCCTATTCTCAACAATTTCTTAGCTAGTGTTGGGCCACTAACATGGGCACCATAGATTCCATCATGAACTTCTTTAAGTGCCATTTGCACATCTTCAAAATTGAGACATCTAAGAAGACTAGTATCGAAGCTTCTTTTGTACAAAATGTCTGCAATGTTTGTGTATCTGGATGCCTTTTGTATTAGAGTCTTTCTTTGATTTGAGGAAAGGTCAGAAGGCATGTACTGGTTGTGTAGATATATGTACACTTCTTGATACCACGGGGATTTGTGTCCCACTATAACACAAACATATTCAAAAGAAGGTATTTCATAGGATGGTACCATCAGCTGCTCTACTATGAACTCAAACTGAGATCCATTACTGGGCATATCAAGGAGAGATTTTGTTGGCAATTGACACTCATCTGGTGGATCTTAGTGCATTAATGATAGATTAGGATTGTCATTGATGGCAACTCTTCATGGAAATCCTATCTAGTAGTCATGATTTTTGGTAACCGGTGGAGAAAGTAATCCAGTAATATGTCTCTGGTATTTTAGGGTAAGCAGAGCAGTTTTGGTCTAGAAGCTTTCCGGCAATTGCGGTGGTGAGATTTGTGCATGGGATGATAGGGCCAACATATTGAATTCATTTGGATTCTATTTGGTTGATCCTCATATGTTTTTTGTGATCCGATTCAAGCAGACTCATGATTACACATTGCATTACATTACAGGTCGACTTGATAATTGTTTATTTTGTGATTGTGGATATATAAGACCGATGTAGAAGATCCTTTTGATGCATGATATAGTTTGATATGAGAGATTAGTGATTGAGAAACCTTTTTGACGTAGTTTCACATGTGCATTCTTGATCCAGAAGCTGACTGAGAAGCACAACGGAGCAAGGTTGTAGAGGTATTATAGTTAGATTTCTTGCACTTAATTGGAACTCATCCAGGCATTGTTTGATGCTATTTTGGAGTTCAAACATTGTATTCATCATTGTAATTGATCTATAAGTCTGTGAGACTTCCATATTGTAATTGAACCTTTGGTTCTAGGTAGTATGCCTGAATGCAAGTGCATTCCCTTCATGTAATATTTATGTACTCCTGATACAAGTATATGATTATTGTAGGTTCCAATCCCACCACGGTTTTTTCCTTTCCAAGTTTCCACGTGAAAATATTGGTGTTATGATTTTGTGGTTGATTCTCTTGTGTTTCTGCATTTGCTTCTAGTGGTCTGAGAATAAGTTTGAAAGTTTATTTACTAGTTAACACTGATTCGCCCCCCCCCCCCCCCTCTCAGTGTTCCTTGATTCCAACAATTGGTATCAGAGCCTATTTCCTCTGAGGAAGACTAACCGCTTGAGGAAGGTCTGGGAGATTGAATCAATGGATTCCAGTTTATAGAGATAGATTTGTGTGGCACTTGAGGATCTTGATGCGGAAAGAAATGAAATAAGTTCCTTAAAGAGAAACCTGAATACAACTGAAGATTTCATTAATGATTTGAAATATCAGGTCAATACTTCAAGAGGGAAGAGGAAAGAGCTGATGGACAAGCTGAAGGAGAAAGAAGATCAAAGCATGGAAAACGAGGACAAAGCTGATGAATGTTATAAACTTGCTAGAGAGAATGTTGTATTGAATAATGAGATGCAATACATTGTCATGAAGCTGACTAAGGAGATTGAAGACCAAAAGAAGAATGAAGCAAGCTTCACTCAATCATTGAAGGATAGATCAGATGAATGCTTCAGGCTTACTTATGAGAATGATCAGTTGAAGGTTGAGTTGACTCAATCAAGGAATAATGGTCAATAACTTGAGAGACAAATCGTTGTCCTAAGAGATGAACTTGCTATTGCAAATGAATATGAAGACAAATTCAATGCTAGCTCAGCAAGGTTTGATGAGATGTTGGAAAGTCAGAGACATGGAAAAGACATGCGAGGACTCGGATTTGAGAAAGGTGAATCCTCTGGATCTAGACAAAGAAATGCAAAGGATAATCATAAGAAGAGCAAGAATCCTCTAGTTTAATAGCCTAATGCCCATAAGTTCAATGGTATATGTTTTACTTGCAATAAATTTGGTCATATGGTGAATCAATGCAGAAGTAGGATGAATAATGAATGAATAATATGAACAATGGTCCTACCTTTATCGGTCAGTGTTTCATATGCAATAATTTTGGTCACAAGTCAAACATGTGCAGAGTAGTAATGAACAATTTTTAGAACCAGAGATGTTATGCTTGTGGGATGTTTGGACATATCTCTAACCAATGCAGGATGAGACCAAATTAGATGAATTTCAAACCTATACAGAGAAATGTTGTTTGTTGTGCAGGCAACAAAACCAGTCACATTACAAAGTACTACAGAAGCAAGAATAATGATCCGGTAAACAAAGGCAAATCAGATGAGAAAGGAAAATCAAAGGTAGAAGAGATCAAGAACAATCATGAGAAGATATGGATTAGAAAAGATGAATCCAAGATAGACCGTGGATCTGCACCTAAATCTGGTGCACGATTTTCACCCTGTAACTAAGGCTTTCGGCCTTATGGGGTGGCATTTTCATGCACAATCATACATAACCCCCTAGAGAGATTAGTGATCGATCAATATTGACTGTAGATGCTTCGAGATGATTATCCGGAATTCTTCATGCCGATCTTGACATCCTATTGATTGGATCATGTTGAACAGGACATCCGGTTGAACTTTACAGTTGCATTTATTTCAACTTAAAGTTAGGGTTTGCAAAGTTAAAAGAGAAAAATATTAATCATTTCTCACATTATGAATGAAGTGTTGAATTTACAGAGCAAGGTGAACTAGGTTCCAAGGCAATCAAAAGCTTGAATTCATCTAACAAGGAGTTCTTGTGCATCCGACAAAAGAAAAAGGTATTTACCGAAGTGTTTGAACCCTAAATTTCTTGAAATGGCATCTTCTTCTATTGATACACCTTTTGTAGTAGAATTTTATGAGCGAGCAAGACCCAAATCCAAAAATATCCTTTTAAGTTTGTTGAGGATGACCCCAATGGTTCTTTTTTGCCTGTTCCCTATGGAGTTTTGCATGTTGATGATGTGAGGGCATACATTCACTGTTCAATTGAGGAAACTAGAAATAAGGACATCCTAACCTTGTATAATGGGTGGATAATGGATGAAGTTGGAAATACCAAGCCAAAATATGCACAATTGCAAAGGAAGGGTTTCACACAGTTTGTTCACTTCCTGATATTTGATGAAGACGAATGGGTGAGGTACATTCTGAGTCATGTGCACAATTAGTTTATCTGGCTAGAAAAACCATATAAAATATTCAAGCAAGAAATCTATGTAATAACATGCCTAAATTAAATTAGTGGAAAACCTAATTTGAGGAAGGTGACAAACCCTACCGTTACAAAGCTAACCAGTGCTCAATTTGACAGTAGGTCAATGACGATTGACAATATCCTGGAACTTGATGTTAGATTTGCATCGATGATTATTGGATACAGATTTTATTAGTCTAGTGGATTGAATTCAGTATTTGGTACAGTGATATATGCAGCATATCAGATGGTAAAATAGGATATGCAGTAATATTTGTGCATAGTTCTTCTTGAAGAGCTCCTGAGCAACTTAAAGAAAATAAAAACTGACAAGAAGAATGTTTTCAAATCTAGTTCACTAATTGTTTGTTTTGCAATATAATTAATGAATGAGATCCCCGACACAGGAAGAGTCCAATGGGCTTATGACTTACCGGTAGCCACTCAGATCAAACAAGGTTTGCAGAGATTGGGAAACAGAGAGAATCAAACAGGTGCCCTGTGGAGCTTCTTTAAAACCTTCCAAGGTAGAGTGAAGAATAGAGTAAGGATCCCTAAGGAGGTAGTAGACAAATATGCAGACTCTATCTATTTCATGGTGGATAAATATCAGTGCCATATGGAGGTAGTAGATCCTAGAATAGTGTGGATAATACCGATGGGTTATGAGGTAGATGCACAAACTCTTGAAGCCTATGCTCAACATCTTTTGAGAAAACCGGTTGACCCTTCTGAAGAAAAATTTAGGACATTCAAAGAAAAATATATGGAGTTACATAAGAAGTTAACTCAGCCAAAAAGGAAGAGAAAAGTAACCAAAATGGCTAAGGTTGTAGCTGAGCAAATAGGCTTTACCAAATAATTCATTAAGAAGGCTAAGGAAAAAGTAGAGATTGAATCTAAGAATCCTAAGATTGAACCAGTTCCCTCCCAGTCAAAGCCTAAGGAGACTAACTCTTTCTCTACTCCGGTGAAGTCATCTATAGCTCAAAGATCATCTAGAAAAGGAGTGTTGAAGCAGAAGCAGAAGCCAAAGAGAAATTTTGTAGTTGTATCTCATGTTGCCTCTAAGATTGAGTCAAATGAGGAAGCAGAAAAAGAAAAGAAGAAAGGAGAATTTATAAGGGTAATTAGGAAACTGCATCCAATGGTGCTCAGTTGAGAAAGAAAACACAATTTGAACCCTCTCTACCTAGCAGGCCTAAAAGGGGAAGAAGGGTAAGAATAGAATTTGATAAGGACCTTGAATCCGGCAATGTAGAAGGTAAATATACCTTTATTCCTCCATTAATTGCAAAAGAACTAATTGATGAAATTGTTAAGGATGGTAATCTTAAGAATATAAGTGTATACTATGATGATTTTGATGAGAATGAGAAAAGGGAAGTTGAGGAAGTTGTTGTATTGCATCTGCATAACTTGAGCAAGTCATTAATTGAACTAAAACGTATAATTCCAAAAGATTTGTATAATATTCTTGATGCTAGAAGACTAACTACAAGTAGTCTAGATAAAGAAATGAAAGAGGGTGAATTGATAAATATCAGTGCTTGCATATCTCAAGAAGAAGTTGACAGAATTATGGAGTTGGCCAACCAGAAAGAATTCAGAAGCAAAAATAGAGTAAATGGACTCATGGCTGGCAGGGTTGAATAAGTAAGGAAATAAATTGAAGAGATATGGAAAAAGTTTCTAAAGGTAAATTGAGTGCCAATCAATGATGATGAATCTTAGAAGGAATACACCTCTCATCGAGTAGACCAAACTCATTCAACCCTTGATGCTATAGATAGTCAAAATCCACTGATTGATCATCCGGACACAGTACAAATGAAAGGTGAAGAGGCAAAAGAGACTCTTAAAGATGATATTGCACCAAGTGGTGACACCGGTGCATAGGTTAAGGATAAAGCAGCAGTTCTTATTGAGCAGAAACAAGATGTGGGAAAAGAAGAAGCACAGAAGGACAAGTCGTAGGATAAGGTACAGGAGAAAGGAGAGAAAACAGGCAATGACCCAGTAGTCATGGAAATTGACACTCCTAGGGACAAAGGGAAAAGAGTTCTCCTGCAGATCTTCATTAATTTTGACAAACCTCTTGATATTGGTCAGATGTCTCCAATGGAATGGCTAATGGTAGTTGCAGCAATCCAGGCTCAAGCTAGTTAGGACTTGGTAAAATATGAGACTGAGGACAAGATGTTGTTTGAGATGTTTGTATGTGTTCTACAAAAGGTAGTACCAGAAGTGCATCTAGATCCAAAATCCAACCCCTTCGGTAAGTTCTTATAGTTAATTAACAATATCAGTACCAATTTTGAATCACTGGAGAAGGCAACCACCAAGAAGGTATTGGATAGATTCAAGGAGGTGAGAATGCAGACCTTCCAGAAAATTATTGAAGATGATAGAGTTAGGTTAAATAAAGGACTATAGAATATCTCTAAGGCATTGAGTGAAGGTGGGAAGACCTACAAATAATATGTTTCAGTGTTCAAGTTCACCTCAAACATTTATAAGAAGATAAGTGTTCGCCAGGGAAAACTTGATAGTATATCTCAAACATTTGATTCCAATGTTGCCCTTGCCAGTAGTATAGAAGGTCAGGTGATGGCACTTACTGATCAAATCTCGAGCCTTAATTCAGAAAAGGAGAGAATTATGAGGCAAGTAGGTGAGATTTGTAACCTTATTGCTCCCTAGATGGACACCATGTTGAGCAATAAAGTTGATTGATTGAAGGCAATGTCTCAACCTGTTCCATCTAAATTGAAGGATGTAGAAATTTATGCCTATGTTTTCAATGAATTCATTACATTTTTGGATAACTTGAAGAATGGATGGGACACTCACTTAAGATTTTTTAAGACCATTTTTGTAGATATCTTCAAGTATGTATAGAGCATCTGGTATATACCCTTGTATATAAGTTTTGGTGCAAGCACCCCATCTTTGGAATTGCTATCAAAGGGGGAGAGTAGAGTGAAAAATGTACAGAGAAGGATAAATGTTTTTGGGTTGATACAGGTTTTTGAGTTTTTGGGCTAAGGGGGAGCCTTAGAAAATCTTCATATGGTGTATAGGTTTCAACACTTAGTCATTTTTCACGAGTGTTGCCATCAATGCCAAAGGTGGAGATTGTTGGCAATTGACACTCATCCGGTGGATCTTAGTGCATTAATGATAGATTCAGATTTTCATTCATGGAAAATCTTCATGGAAATACTATTTGATAGTCATGATTTTTGGTAACCAGTGGATAAAGTAATCTGGTAATCTGTCTTTGGTATTTCAGGGTGAGTAGAGCAGTTTTGGTCCAGAACCTTTCCGGTGATTGCGGTGGTGAGATTCGTGCATGGGATGATAGGGCCGACATATAGAAATAATTTGGATATTATTTGATTGATCCACATATGTTTTTGGTGATCCGGTTCAAGATGACTCATGATTACACATTGCATTACAGGATGACTTGATAATTGTTTATTTTGTGATTGTGGATATATAAGACCAGTGTAGAAGATCTTTTTTATGCATGATATAGTGTGATATGAGCAAGTAGTGATCGAGAAACCTTTTTGGCATAGTTTCACATGGGCATTCTTGATCCGAAAGCTGATTGAGAAGCATAATAGAGAAAAGTTGCAGAGGTGTTACAATCAAATTTCTTGCACTTAACTGGAACTCATGCAAGCATTGTTTGATGCTAGTTTGGAGTTCAAACATTGTAGTCATCATTTCAATTGATATGTAAGTCAGTGAGACTTCCATATTGTAATTGAACCTTTGGTTCTAGGCAGTGTGCTTGAATGCAAGTGCATTCCCCTCATGTAATATTTATGTACTTCTGATCACAGTATATGAATATTGTGGGTTCCAATCCCACCACGGTTTTTCTCTTTCCAGGTTTCCACACAAAAATATTGGTGTTATGATTTTGTGGTTGATTCTCTTGTGTTTTTGCATATTAATTTTCCGCATTTCCTTGTGATGGTATGAGAATAAGTTTGAAAGTTTATTTACCAGTAAAACAATGATTTATCCCCCCCTCTTAGTGTTACTTGATTCCAATGGATTTCATAGTGGCCATTGCGCCAGTTGCTTTGTTCTGTACTCTGGGAATCTACTCAAAAGTCACATTGGAGAAATGTTGCTTTAGTTCCTCCACCAATTGCTTGAATGGTGTTAGCTTTTCATCTTTGGTGTTATAATCACTGTTCACTTGATTGACAATGAGTTGGGAATCTCCATAGACTTGTAATTATGTTAGCTTCCACTGTATGGTAGTTTGAGGTCCTATAACTAGTGTTTTGTATTCAACTATATTATTGGTACATGGGAAGTTGATTTTGAATGACTTTGGAATGGAGTCACCTTGAGGGGTGATAAAGAGAATTCCTACTCCTACTTCATGATTTGTATATGATCCATCAAAGTACAATTTCCAACTTGTGGATGTTATGAGTGTAAACACAAACTCATCAGGAAAGACTATTAACACTGGATGGTTGTCTTGTATAGGTGCTTATGCCAATTGATCAGCTATAATTTGACCTTTTATTGTTTTTCTGTCAACATACTCTATGTCAAATTCACTCAAGATCATGACCCACTTGACCAATCTTCCGGTTCATGATGCTTTGTTCAACAGGTACTTGAGAGGATCAAAATGTGAAATCAGTTGGACCTTATGACTCAACATATAGTATCTAAGCTTCTGGGATGTGAAGATCACTGCTAAACATGCTCATTCAATACAGGTATATTTGATTTCATATCCTATGAGTGTCATACTGATGTAGTATATATATATCTCTTTGCCTTTCTCATCATGTTGTTCCAACAGAGCTCACAAAGAAGAGTTTTTTTGTTGATATGTACAATAGCAGAAGTTTTCCATGTATTGGTGGGATCAAAATGTTAGGATGGCCGATGGACAACTAAGAGGGGGGGTGAATCAGTTGTCAATAGATTATGAAACATTAAGCACATAAAACCTTTTACCGGAATAACAAATATACTAATTAAGTACAAACATAAATCACAGAATAATTACCATCCATCCACAACACATAACACCAGGATTTGTACGTGGAAAACCCAGTAAAGGGAAAAACCACACTGGGAAGCCTACCCATAGTTATATAATACTTCTATAGTAAGTATGTGAGAATAAGATGGGCCTTCACATGTAGGAAGGCACACTGCCTAGAGCACACTTCTCATCACAAAAGGAGCCTCACTGACTACAAAATATATTCAGACTACAATCCAGAAAGATGAGTGAGCTATGAGAATAGCATCTCATATGCCTGAGTATAGTTGTGGTTAAGCTCAATATTAGAGGTCTTAAACCTCTTACGTAAACCCAATTCGATCACCTATGATCGACAAAAACCTTTGCATATGATTACAACTTTATTTGCACACAGATAATCCCATAACCCACACGATCTACAAAGAGATCTTACATCATATTTATACCAACTTGGGACCTAAATAATTGGGTTGACCACCTAAAAGATAATACGATAAATCCATTACATAATCTCACAAACCAATGATAAACCAAGTCGGCCTAAGACCGAAACAACATAAACGAATCAATAAATCCAACTAGTAATGCATTGGGAGCATCAACCAACACGTTACATAAAGTGGTCCATAACCTAACAAAATAGAACCAGACCTAAAATGGGTCACCATATGCCAAATGAAATAACACCAATAAACAAAAACACAAACATGATAACCATCAGCATCCTAATAACCTTCTAGAATCCACACCAACACCACTTATCGGATTCATCAAAACATCTTCAACAAAGCTCTATCGGTAAAACCCTTACCAGTAACCAAAAGGCTTAATAGAACAAATGATAGCTTCCAAATAATCAAATCTTGAACCAACTGAATGTGATATGTATTAGGAACACATGAATAACCAATCCAAACCAATTCCACAAGTCAGAACATACTGGAGAAGATCTGGAGAAGATCTCCAGATCAACATCATAAACCAACCACTATACCAGAACTCGGTAAACAACAAAAGAACTAGTGTTGACATCAATGCAACAAATAATCAATTCCTCCAAGTTGCCAACAATCTCCCCCTTTGGCATTGATGGCAACGCTAGATGTGAAAAACATCCAAGTTCCAAGAAATGCCAAATAAGTCTCCCCCAATGGAAGACATCCAACAATCTCCCCAAAATGATATAACGATGAAGTTTTGAACCAACAGACCAAACTCCCCCTATGAATTATATCCATGTTAAGCTTTGATCTCTATTTTTCACATATATATCTCTCCCCCTTTGACATCAATGCCATAAATCTGACATAAACATCAAAGAAAAATCATAAATCCTCTGAACCACACAGCTGACTACTCCCTCTGGGTAGTAGCACCAACACATCAATCTGGAATGAATGATAGCTCTAATAAATACATACCGGACTGATGCCAATAAAAATCACTCAAGTCTCGAACGGAAGGGCAGAGACCCCCAATCTCTCTCTGAAGTATTCAAATGATTCCTTAGGCAAAGGTTTAGTGAAGATATATGCAATCTTCTCTTTAGTGTTCACATAAACCATTCTGACTTCGTTTGCTTCCACCTTCTCCTTCAAAAAATTATACTTGATTGATATGTGTTTTTTCTTAGAATGAAATACTAGATTCTTTGATATGTCAATAGTAGAAAAGTTATCATAGTGAATAACTACCGGTTCATTGCACTCTACCCTTATATCCTTCAACATTTGCTTCATCCATAGAACTTGTGTACAATTAGTAGCAGCAGCAACATACTCAACTTCAGTAGTAGATAAAGAAGTAAATGATTGTTTCTTGTTGATCCATGAAACAAGTTTCTTTTCAAGAAAGAAAGATCCACTTGATGTGCTCTTCCAGACATCAACATATCAAGTACAATATGCATATGTATATGCACATAGTGTAAATTCATCATTTTTAGGATACCACAAACCATACTCAATTGTTCCTTGTAAATACCTGAAAAATTCTTTTCACCGCACTCTCATGATTCTCTCTAGGATCACTTTGATATCTTGATACAATACAAACTGCATTCATTACATCTGATCTACTCTAAGTCAGATATAAAAAACCTCTAATCATATATTTATACATAGTAGGATTTACTAGAGCTGATGCATCTTTCTTTATTAATTTCTCACTTGTAATCATAGGAGTACCAACCGGTCTAGAATTTTCCATACCAAATTTCTTCAACAACTCTCTAGCATACTTAGTTTGACATATGAAAATACCTTTATCAGTCTCACTAATTTGTAAACCTAATAAAATTTTCATCTTCCCAGTCATAGACATCTCAAATTCATTCTTCATATTATCAGAGAATTTCATACATAACTTATCCTCACCTCCAAAAATGATATCATCAACAAAGACTTCAACAATCAATATGTCATCATCAGTGATCTTATAATATAAGTCATTGTCATCATAACCTTTAGTAAAACCAAACTTCAAAATATATTTTTCCAATCTAGCATGCCAAGCTCTAGGGGCTTGTGTCAATCCATGTAAAGCTTTCCTTAACTTGCAAACCATGTTTTTGTCATCTAAAAGTGAAAATCCATCAAGTTTCTCAATATAAATTTCCTATTCAAGATCTCCATTCAAAAATGCACACTTAACATCCATATGATAAACCTTGCATTTCTTATGGGCAGCATAAGCAAGAAATAGTCTCACAGCTTCAATCCTAGCTACCGGAGCAAAAGTCTCATCATAACCAATTCCTTCCTTCTCAAAATATTCTTTACATACCAATCTAGCCTTATTCCTCACAACTTGTCCATCCTCATTCAATTTATTCCTGAAGACCATTTAATTCCAATAACATTCTTTTTTTTAGGGCAGGGAACTAAAGTCCATGTGTTGTTCTTTTCTATATGATCTAATTCCTCTTCCATAGCTCTCATCCAACATTCATCTTTACAAGCTTCAATACCTAATTTCGGTTCAACTTGAGAAATTAAACATACCTCATCAGTTGTCAACCTTCTTCTTGTCATTACTCTTTTATTCTTGTCTCCAATGATCTGATCATCTGAATGATGTAACCTTACTTACGTAGGGGTTTTTTGACTTTCTATTTCTTTGCTCTGATCTTCAATTACTATTGAATTTTCTGATACTGTCGGGGTAACTGGTTCAACATTCCATTCCGGTATAGGTTCTACCCATTCAGTTATGATCATCTCCACTTTCGGTTCTCTCTCATAAGTTCTGATTTGACCTTTGTACTACTCATCCCCCTTTACATTAGCAATCTCCACAATTATCTACAATATTTTGTTATAACATCTATATGCTTTACTTTCATTGGAATAACCAAGAAATATCCCTTCATCACATCTAGGATCAAACTTTCCAATGGAATCATCTCTTTTGATATAGCATTGACTACCAAAGATTTTGAAATACTTAGCTATAGGTGTATGACCAAATCACAACTCATAAGGTGTCTTACCAATGTCTCCTTTTTTATATGAACTATGCTGAATGTATATACCGTCGTTCTCATAGCTTCTCTCCAATAGATATGAGGGAGATTGGCTTTCATCATCATAGTTCTAGCTGCATCAAAGATAGTTTTGATCTTTCTTTCCACAACACCATTATGTTGAGGTTTCAGGGGTGCAGACAATTGTCTCCTTATCCCATGCTTCTCACAATAACTGTTAAATTCACCGGATGTGAATTCACCACCCTGATCAAACCTTAAGCATTTAATCTTCAACCCTATCTCTGTTTCAACTTTATCTTTAAAGATCTTGAACTTTTCAAAGGCTTTATATTTCTCCCTTAGAAAAGTAACCCACATCATTCTAGAATAGTCATCAATGATTAGCATAAAATATCTATCACCTTGAAAAGTTTTTATTCTAGCAGAACCACACAAATCAGTATGAATACGATCAAGAAAATAATTAGATTTGTCTTGTATACTCTTAGAAGATGTTCTAACTTGCTTTCCCATTTGACATTCCTTACATACAGGATTATAGGGCTTCACAATCTTAGGTATATCTCTAATAGCCTCAAATGAACTCATCTTTACAATGCAATCAAAATTCACATGACACAACCTCGTATGTCATAGCCAACTCTCATCAATTTGTGCAATCAAACATGTCTTCTCACAGGAGTTCAAATGAAAGATGTTACCTTTAGTCTGAGTACCGGTTGCAATCTCCAATCCAGATCTGTTGATGATTTTGCATTTTCCATCCTTGAACTGTAATTGAAATCCCTTATCCACCAACTACCCTACACTCAAAAGATTATGCATTAAACCTTCAACATAATAAACATTATCAGTGTTATTCTTATAGTAGTCACATAGATCTGTCCACTTAATTAAATGAATATTTACTATTTATTTGATTTAAAAACCACCAATAATCAATTAGTTAAACTAATATTTAATTAATTCATCCTCAATCATTCTCCTATTAATTAAATAAATTATTCAATTTATTTTAATTCATTCATTAAACCACTCCTCTAAATCAATTAAATGAATAAATCATATTTATTTAATTTTAACCCCTTTCCTCTTTTAAATAAATAATTAAAATATTTATTTAAATCATTAAACTCCCCCCCCCACTTGCATTCTCCTACAAATGCAAGTTGCAACCACAATTGAAATAAATTAATTTTATTTTAATTAAAATTATATTTTCCCTCACCCACCAAACCCACTTGCAATCCTAAAACCCCTTCTAGACCCTTCTAACCACTTTCTAATCATTCCTAATTAGCCTAATCCATCCCCTAATTATTGTCACATTCCTAAGCAACTTGAAGTCACTTCTCAAAGACTCCAAAGTCTTTGAAAAGCATTTAATGCGTTATGTGCTCAACAAGCTAACCTCTAAAGTCTTTCGAACCACTAATGGCTCTTACATGACCATTAATAGCTCTTACATAACCATTTATGGTTAAATTCACTTGCCCCCATGGTTAGAGACTTTACCTCTAACTCAACCCTCATTTGACTCATGGGTCTCTTCAAGCATTTATTGCTTTGACCATGGTTATCCTCACTAACTCTTGCACAAGATTTTATCCATTGGATAAAGGTATTATCCATTGGATAATGGCTTTATTCATTCAATTCAACATTAACCTTACCTCTCAAGTTAACCCTCAAGTCATGTCAAGCATTTAATGCTTATTCCCTCTCCTCTCAACCCATCTCTTGTTGACATTTGTCATCCTAGGATTGGGTTGAAAGCCCTCATATGGATTATAAACCCCTCAATCCTGACCCTTGATGAGATTGCTCAATCTCAACCATCCATTGTTCCATTTTACCTATAAATAGAGCTCATTTCTTCATAATCTAGATCCTGAAATCTTGTATGCATCTAATTTATAGTGAAATTTAGAGAGCATTTAGCATAATCATCTACATTTGTCTTTTTTGGCTAAAATTAACTTTAGATAATTAGATAATATCTTGTTTTAGCTTGTTCACATTTGCATTCTCATAATCATCCATTCTACTACCTTGAACCTCCATAAGACATCCAGAATAGTGCAAAAAGCTACGAAGAGCTACACTCATTTGGGAACTTGGAGAGGAGAGGAACAAGGGAGGAGTAGCTACAAACATGGTGGAGGGTGTTTGGAGATGTCTTATTGCAATCTTAGATTTATTAAGCTTTCTATCTTATGTTTTGTGTCTCTCTTGATATGCTTGCTTAGGAAAGTGTTTGATTTGTGATTTCTAACACTAACACTTGGATTGTTTCTTGATTGTTTGTGTTTGTTTTCCCAATATCCTAACATCCTTTTTGCAGAGCATCATTTGGTGAACCTGACGTGAATCGAACATGCAACCTCCTGATTTTTTTTGATTTTTTTTTAAAACTACTAACTTTTTCATGTTTTAATTGACACACAGGTCACGCTTTAGTGCCATTGTTCACGCTCTAGTGCCTTTGAAAGTTGGTACTTTAGCGTTATTGTTCCTAATAATAGCGCTATTGTCTCTCAACTAGCGCTATTGTTCTTCTTTTAGCGTTATTGACCATTAAATAGTGCTATTGTTTCTAGTTTTAGCGCTTTCAGCTCACTGTTTGACAGAGTTCTTTTAGCACTTATGTCTCTTTTTATAGTGTGTTTGCACTTCTTTTAGTGCTTGTGTTTGTTATTTAACGCTTTCGTGTTAAATAGCACTTTTGTTTTTACACTGAGTAGCACTATTGTGACAAAGAGTTGTAAAAAAATTCTTTTTAACCAAAAACCCAAAAATATTAGGCTTGTAGAAGCCCACCAAACATTCGGATTTTATTAACTAATTATCTTTTGTGCAGGTTTGGACTAACCCCATTTTTGTAGTATTTTCAAAATTTAATCTTAGAAAGTAAATTTATTTGTGTTGCTAACTTTGTCTTTAAAGTTAGGATAAAATAAATTCACTTTCTTTTCTTGGTTAAAATCAACTTCACTTCTTTTCGGGTATAAAAATGAATCAGATATTTTGTTTGGGCTTGTAAAAAGAATCTCACTTGTCAAAGTTAAAAAGAACCACAAACTCCAAACCCAACAAAATTTATTTTTGCAAGTTAGGGACAATTTTTATTTGGTGCTTAAAATCAACAAGACAATTTTTATTTCTTGCATCAAATTAAAAATCACAATCAACACTTCATTTTGGGCAAGATTAAAAAGAACGGGCCCTTTGTCCCTTCGAGTTCAAATTGATTTACTTCAAGTAAAACGTGCTTTAAATTCAGTTGACCAGGATTCCAAGTTCCTAGATTACAAAAACATTTTGCCTTGAAGTTAAAAAGAACACCATTTCTGTTGGAGCAAAATCTCCAAATAGTTAGATCACATTGCTATAAACTTGGTTAAAAAGAACAAGTGTTTTTGGTGATTGGCACACTTGTGCAAAGTTTTCCAGGTGGTCCTACTTCTAACACACACTATCCTCTCCCTTGGATTTCATGGTCCTAGGTGCAAGAGAAAAGTGTTAGTAACACTCAAAATTTTATCTTTTTAAGAGAGACCTGCCAAGAGACACATCACTCTTGGGAACGACCTCAAACGATAAATCCTTCAAGTTGCTATAGAAATCAGGTGTGAGCAAAAGTTGTAGCCTTGGGTATAGTTGTTCCTATAGTGTAACTTGCCGAAAGGACATATGTGCCCCACCACAAGTTACAAGGCTCTTAAGTGAGTCACTACAGAATGAACTTATGTCCAAAAACATTGAACATTACTAGACACATTTTTATATAGAAACCCACCCATTCTATTGATTAAGGATATTTGTGATAAGTTTAGTGCAAGAGCATAGATGGTTTTGCTCCCAAGATACTCACCATACATATTTCCTTGAGTAGAAACAGGGATTTTTGAAAGGCTATTTGTAGCCTGATAAAAGTGGTGACTCCCCCATCATAGGGATCCTCTATATGTTATGCTCACGCAAGACTTAGTATATCACATCCTTGCCTGCTATGGTGGGATTCATAAGGTATGTAGTACCAAAGTTGAAGAAATATCAAGATGTGGGCTGAAATTATCGCAACTGGTCATTTGATCTTAGGAATAAAGTGTGTTTGAAGTGTCTTCATTTTTGTGTCAGACTAGTGATAAATTGAGCCGACTTCAGCCTTTTGGAAAAACATACAAAAACATTTGAAAAGGGATCAAAAAGTTCAAAGATTGGGTTGATTTAGACCCACACCTATTGGTGCCTTTTTAGGCAACATTATTGTGTTTGTGTTCTTGCTTTGTTTTCTTGTCAAAGAAATTGAAGAAAACTAATTCAAAAACAAGTATTCATCCAACACAAAATTTTCAATCCTATATCCAACAAACATCAAATAAAGTGAAAACAAGATATCAAGTTATATGACCATCCTTCAAATCTTAAGAAAGAGGAATCTTCATCAACATGTCAATTTGAAAAGAAGACCATTAAGTTCAAAGGCTTTCATCAAAAGAAGGAAATTTTTCTATCTCAATAGACAAATTTTTGTATCACACAGAGCCTTCTTGTGGCATATGCATCTATATCTTCAAGGAAAATCCAACGAGTTTGATAAAGAGCCCTTGAACAACAGAGCTTTTACTCAGTATAGAGCTTTGAGCTATCATAAAAATAGAGGCAAAATCAACCTTGCTTTTTTTTCCAAACATCTACATTACATATAACATAGCTCGAAAAGAACCACCAACCCATAAGAGAGAAGAGGAAGAATTTGTTCCATATGTAACACAAAGTTTTTATTGAAGTTCCCATTCTATCCACTCTCAAATTCATACATCATCAATCTATTTCAACTCTCAAAACATTAAAAGGTCTTGTCCTAAGTTCTTTTTAGATATTGCTTGAATCAAAACAACACATCACTTTTTCGAGTGTCTCTACATCTAGGATAAACTCATCCTAAGAGGCATCTCTACACAGGTTAAAACTAGTCTATCAGTGCATCCTCTCATTACTAGGTAGCTTGGTTTGTAACACATCTCAGACCTTGCTATACCTCATCATATCAACATTGTTAACAAAAACAACAAGCAATTCATAAAAGACTTTCATAACATCAAACCTTCAGTGTTAGAGATCCATCTTCTAAACACTTCACAAAACATTCATCTCTCATTCCTGTTGACATTATAAAAGACAAAGAGAGATTGTTGGCATTTCAATAAGGATATTGAGAAAGTTGTTGATGATTATGGATATAACTGATTAAGGATGTTTACTGTCTTAATATTATTATTTTGTCATTGATGTCAAGAAATTGATTTTCTAATTCAGTATGATGTTGCCATATCTTAAGAAGTGTGATTTGATGAGTATAAAGATGTCGGTAAAAGACATAGAAAGAATGTGATGAATAAGGGGAGGAATAAGTTATTTAATGGGCAACTATTACCGAGTTAGACAATTATGAGATCATGATGTTTAGATTGTTTTGATATCCTACATATGTTATTGATTGTAAGGTTCATACTATACTATGTTACCGAGCGAAGAACCTAGTTGGTAAACCCTAAGGTTATCGTTATCGGTTAATGAAGGCAGAATGTCTACCGAGTGAAGTTTAGTATTTACTGAGTTGCAACCGAGCAATAACAGAATGCATTGAATGAGTAAAAGCATTATTTAATGAAGGAAGCTGATGAGCTGGCTATGATTAAATGATTGGTATGTCGTGCATGAAGTTTGTTAAGAATCTATGGCAAAGGAAAATCAGCAGGAAGATCTACAGCTCAGATTGAACCGCAATACCCTAGCACAAGTTCCAAGAAATGTATGCAAGTTCCAAGGTGGGGTAAAACATTTTCAGATCAAAGGATACATTGAACCTAGTCAAGTTTGAAGATTTGATGGCTATGATTGATCATGGGATATGTGATCAAGGAGATTAAGCGGTTGGCAAATTGTTTATAAATAAGGAACTGTTGATAAACAATGTATGAGGGCAAGTGTATGCACAAGGATTCTACATAGTGATTACCGAGCACAGAAGCTTGAAGACCTATTTGAATAACAGAGTATAGAGCCCAGCAGATGGACAAGATTAGTCCTATGTCTAGATTGTATTGAGCAAATAAGAATCTGCTTTAGCATTTTTAGATGTGAAGTTGCAGATAGATTTTTATTACTGTTATTTTGTGAAGTGACAAAAAATCTCTTAACCGAGTGGACTTAACAGTCTTATTTGTAAAACCCTCTAGCAAGGTGACATTCTGATTGAGTGTTTGAAATCCTTTAACAAGGTCACTTCTAACAAGGTGAAGATCCTAACAGATCTGTGGGAAATCCCTTAACCGGGTCACATCTAGCAATGTGTTTGTAATCTTTTGTAGGATTTGCTTTTAACCGAGCATACTCTAGAAGAGTATATTTCTTAGTGGGTCTAAAATCCCACAGTGGTTTTTCCCTATTTGGGTTTCCACATTAAATCTGGTGTTATGAGTGTTATGATGTTTATATGCTTATGAGTTTGCATGTTTAGCAGTTTTGGTTATATTGCTGAAGTATATGTTACCGAGGTTGAATCTATTGTTTTTATGGAAGATTAAGTTTGTATGATTCACCCCCCCCCCCTCTCATCTTATCAGCTTGGCATCTGTACTTAACATTAAGTATCAGAACTATCAATTGGTATCAGAGTTTTGGACTCTGGAAGAAAAGTTTAAAGGCACTTGAGGCAAAGATCCAAAGATGTATAAGAGAGATGCACCGAAGCTGAACAAGTCAAGTTTCTCTACATGGCAGAAAAGGATGAAGCTGCACCTATCAGGAGTTGGAGAATATGTTGTATATTATCTGGAGAATGATTTCATTACACCGAGCACCTATCCATTGACAATGGAAGAGATAAAGGCAAATCAAGAACATATTCAAGCAATGATTGAAATAACATCTGCATTGACCGACTCAGAGTTTAATGATCTAGAAGGCTGCAATGATGCCAAGGCAATGTGGGACAAGCTCATATCTGTGTATGGTGGAGATGAACATGTTCAAAGATGAAAAGTGGATAGTCTAAGAGGACAACTTGAATCTATGAGGATGAATGAAGGTGAGAACATAACCCAATACAGTACAAGACTAAAGGAGATTATCAATCAAATTAAAGGAGCAGGTGGAACTATTGAAGAAAAGGATATAACAATTAAGTTGTTAAGAACCTTTCTACCAGCTTATGCAATCTGAGTCTCTGCAATCAATGAATTAAGGTTTGTACCCAATATGCCAATTTCTTTAGATGCTACTATTGGTAAGCTACATGCATTTGAGTTAAGTAACTTTCATAATAGTGGGTCATCGGTAAATAAAGTTGAGTCTGCATTTAGTTCTTTTCATATTGGTGAATCTGATGATTACAATGATAGAATGAGTAAGTACACTAAAGGGGATCATAGTGGAGCAAGTGAAAGATTTTGCAAGAACATGGAAGAAGTACACAAACTATATGAGGAAATCAAAAAGCAAGAAGAGTTTGAAGCACTATTAGCTAGAAGGTTACCGAGAGGCAAAGGTAAGTATAAAGGAAAACTACCTTTGAAATGTTTCAATTGTGATAAGATAGGACATATGGCTTCTAATTGTCTTGACAAAGATTCTACTAAAAAGAGAGATTATCAAGATGACAGACAGAAAGATAATCATTACAGAGGACACTGAGACTTCAGAAGAAGAGATAGAAAGTCATGCTTAATAGTTGATGAGGAATCCAATGATGATAAATCAAATGAAACTGATACAGAGGAAGTAGTTTATGTGGCTATCAAAGATGGATCAGATGAAGAAAGGTATGAAGAAAAATCCCTAATATCTCACATAAATACTAATGATTCTTGGATCATAGATGGTTAATGCTCACATCACATGATAGGTGATAAACACAAGTTTGTTATGTTAGAAGATTATGATGGAGGTTATGTAAGATTTGGTAATGATGCACCATGTCCGGTAAAAGGTAAATGATCTATAACACTTCTTGACAATGCAAGATGCAATGATGTTTATTGGGTTGAAGGTTTGAAATACAATTTGTTGAGTGTAGCACAGCTAAACAATACAAGTTACCGAATAGAATTTCAGAAAGGAATTGTCAAAGTTCATGACAAGCATGGAAAGTTAGCTACTACTGGGACACAAACAAAAGGTAACACATTTCACCTTGACTCAACTCGGAACAAGTGTCTGTATGCAAAGATAGATGATACCTGGTTATGGCATAAAAGGTTTTGTCATGTAAATTTTGATAATCTGATCAAAATAAGCAAGAAGCACCGAGTAAGAGGTCTACCAAGTCTTGAAAAACCTAAGAATTCTATGTGCCGAGGAGGTCAGATGGGTAAGATGACAAGATCAAGTTTTACAAGTAATTCCTACACTTCTAAGGGAATTTTAGATCTTGTGCACACTGATCTTTGTGGTCCTATGAAAGTTCAAAGTTATTATGGTGATAAATATTTCATATTATTTGTGGATGATTACTCAAGGATGATGTCAGTTGTGTTTATAAAAGAAAAATCATAAGTTTTTCAAATATTTAAATGGTACAAGGCATGAGTTGAAAATGAAACAGGAAGACAACTGAAATGTCTTAGATCAGACAGAGGAGGAGAGTTCACATCCGATGAGTTCAACTTATTCTGCAATGATCATGGTATAAAAAGACAAGTCTCTGCACCCAAAACTCCACAACAAAATGGAATAGTTGAGAGAAGAAACAGATCTATTGTGGATTGTGCCAGAACCCTGATGATTGAAAAGAAAGTGCCACAAACATTTTGGAGAGAAGCAATAAGCACAGCAGTTTACACCCTGAACCAAGTACAACTGAAGAAAGGAACTTTGAACACACCATATGAGATCTGGTATGACAAGAAACCTAATGTAAGTTATTTTAAAATCTTTGGAAGTAGATGCTATGTACACAAAGATGATAGAAATGGCAAGTTTGATCAGAAAAGTGAAGAAGGAACATTTCTTGGTTATTTTTCTAGAAGTAAAGCATTTAAATGTCTGATCAAATCATCTAACAAAATAGTAGAAAGTGAAAATGTGAAAATTGATGAATTTGTAGAAAGAAATGATGAAGGAAACTCCAAAGAACCAGAAGATTATGATGAATTTGTCTATGTTCAACCAACAATTCTTACCGAGAAAACTACAGAAGAAAATGAAGATAATGTCCAGTTACCGAGTGATGAAGAAGATCATACAAAACCTACCGAGCCTGTATTAGCCAAGTGTGTCAGAAGACACCATGCATCAAGTCAGATTATAGGAGATAAAGATGATCCACTGATAACAAGGAAAAAAACTGAGACAGAACACATGTCTGATATCTAAATTTGAACCAAGGATAGTGAAAGAGGCATTTAACAGTGAAGATTGGATAAATGCTATGACAGAAGAGATTGATCAAATCAAGAAGAATGACACATGGACACTGGTCCCAAGACCGAAGGACAAAAATGTAATCGGTACAAAGTGGATTTTCAGAAACAAGCTAAATGAAAAAGGTGAGGTCATTCGAAATAAAGCAAGACTAGTTTGCAAAGATTATGCCCAAGAAGAAGGAATTGATTATGGTGAGACTTTTGCACCTGTGGCAAGACTTGAAGGAGTAAGAACATTGCTGGCATATGCTGCTTACAATAATTTCAAGGTATATCAAATGGATGTAAAATCTCCATTTTCGAATGGTATATTAGAAGAAGAAGTTTTTATTGAACAACCTGAAGGATTTGTTGAAGTCAAGAATAAAGATCAGGTATGTAAATTGAACAAAGCTTTATATGGTCTGAAACAAGCACCTAGAGCATGGTATGAAAGATTGCACTCTTATTTAATCAAGATTGGTTTTATAAGAACAAGTGAAAATAGTATCATGTACATGAAGAATGATGAGAATGGAATATTGATCTCAGCCATATTTGTTGATGATATTATCTTTTGTGGAAATGACTCTCTATGCAAGAACCTTGGAAATGAAATGAGCAAACAATTTGAGATGTCATTAATCGGTGAGATAAATTATTTTATAGGTTTACAAATACTGCAAATGAAAGATGAGATTTTCATTACTCAATCCAAGTAAATAAAGGAAATCTTGAAGAAATTTGGAATGGAGGATTCAAAACCAGTAAGTACTCCTATGACTACCAACTATAAATTATCAAAGAATGATGAATATGCATTTGTTAATCAGACACTTTACCGGTCCATGATTGGAAAGCTACAATATGTTGTTCACAAAAGGCCAGACATAGCACATGCAGTAGGTATAGTTCCAAGATTCTTTGTAGATCCTAAGGAAACACACATGACAGCAATCAAGAGAATTTTAAGATACTTGAAAGGCACTGAGGATTATGGCGTAGTATATCAGAAAAGAAATGACTTTGATTTAAAAGTTTATATTGATGTTGATTGGGCAAGCAACATTGATGACAGAAAAAGCACAAGTGGAGGAGCTTTCTTTTTAGGAGAAAGACTAATGAGTTGGCTTAGCAAGAAACTAGGATGTGTTTCACAGTCAACAGCAAAAGCTGAATACGTTGTTGCAGCATTGAATTGTACCAACATAGCATGGATCAAACAACTATTGGAAGGTATAAATAAGAAAGTTACCGAGCCAGTAACTATATTCTATGACAATACTAGTGCCATTAACATTTCAAAGAATCATGTTATGCACTCTAAGACAAAGCACATCTCTATCAAATATCATTATCTTAGAGAAGAAGCTCAAGAGAAGAAAGTGGTGTTGGAGTATGTTAGCACTAAGGAACAAATAGCAGATATCTTTACCAAGCCACTACCAAGGGACACTTTTGAGTATCTCAGAAGTAAGTTAGGGGTCCTACCCCTATCTTCCACTCACTAACCGAGTTCGGTGAAAGCATCAATTCGATGACTCTACAGAATATCTTTTAGGAGTTGATGTTGATTTACACACTTTAGGATGATTTCTAAAGGTGTGTAGGAAATAATACAGGGAACAGGAATTGAAGTAAAAACACTCAGACCAAGACTAAGTTCACACATCATAGCAGGAAATCACTTCATACAGGAAGAAATTATGTTTTAGTTCTTTACTTTTTGGCATTGTTGTCAAAGGGGGCGAAGACTGAAGAAAAGGGGAGAAGACTATTGTATGGGGGAGAGCATTTTAGCATGTTAGAATCTCACAACAATTCGAATCAATTAGGTCAAATCAATTGGTTTTGCCATCAATGCCAAAGGGGGAGATTGTTGGCATTTCAATTAGGATATTTAGAAGGTTTCTGATGATTATGGATATAACTGATTAAGGATGTTTACTATCTTAATATTATTATTTTGTCATTGATGTCAAGAAATTGATTTTCTAATTCAGTATGATGTTGCCATATCTTAAGAAGTATGATTTGATGAGTATAAAGATGTCGGTAAAAGACACAGAAAGAAAGTGATGAATAAGGGGAGGAATAAGTTATTCAATGGGCAACTATTACCGAGTTAGACAATGATGAGATCATGATGTTTAGATTGTTTTGATATCCTACATATGTTATTGATTGTAAGGTTAATACTATACTATGTTACCGAGCAAAGAACCTAGTCGGTAAACCCTAAGGTTATCGCTATCGGTTAATGAAGGCAGAATGTCTACCGAGTGAACTTTAGTATTTACCGAGTTGCAATCGAGTAATAACAAAATGCATTATTTAATGAAGGAAGCTGATGAGCTGGCTATGATTAAATGATTGGTATGCTTGCATGAAGTTTGTTAAGAATCTATGGCAAAGGAAAATCGGCAGGAAGATCTATAGCTTAGATTGAACCGCAATACCCTAGCATAAGTTCCAAGAAATGTATGCAAGTTCCAAGGCGGGGTAAAACATTTTCAGATCAAAGGATACATTGAACCTAGTCAAGTTTGAAGATCTGATGGCTATGATTGATCATGGGATATGTGATCAAGGAGATTAAGCGGTTGGCAAATTGTTTATAAATAAAGAACTGTTGATAAACAATGTATGCAGGAAAGTGTATGCATAGGGATGCTACATAGTGATTACCAAGAACAGAAGCTTGAAGACTTGTTTGAATAACAGAGTATAGAGCCCAGCAGATGGACAAGATTATTCCTATGTCTAGATTGTATTGAGCAAATAAGAATCTACTTTAGCATTTTTAGATGTGAAGTTGCAGATAGATTTTTATTACTGTTATTTTGTGAAGTGACAGAAAATCTCTTAACCGAGTGGACTTAAGAGTCTTATTTGTAAAACCCTCTAGCAAGGTGACATTCTGATTGAGTGTTTGAAATCCTTTAACAAGGTCACTTCTAACAAGGTGAAGATCTTAACAGATCTAAGGGAAATCCATTAACCGGGTCACATCTAGCAATGTGTTTGTAATCTTTAACAGGATTTGCTTTTAACCGAGCATACTCTAGAAGAGTATATTTCTTAGTGGGTCTGAAATCCCACAGTGGTTTTTCCCTATTTGGGTTTCCATGTTAAATATGGTGTTATGAGTGTTATGATGTTTATATTCTTATGAGTTTGCATGTTTTGCAGTTTTGGTTATATTGCTGAAGTATATGTTACCGAGGTTGAATCTGTTGTTTTTATGGAAGATTAAGTTTGTATGATTCACCCCCCCCCCTCTCATCTTATCAGCTTGGCATCTGTACTTAACATTAAGTATCAGAACTATCAATTCCATCACCAACTTATAATCACTTTCAACAAACTTCAAAAACAACTTTCAAAACAAAATGGCTCACACCAGATCGAGAACTAGACAACTAGAGATTGAAGAGGAGGAAGAAAACCTCAACGATTACCATGAGGCCATTGGAGGAGGTATAAATGATGAAGATCCTAGTACCCCAAATCCTAAAGCAATAGAAAGAGCCTAACACAACCCCAAATTCAATTGACTTTTTGATGAAATTCTCAAAAACAACGCAGATGCTCACTTTTTGAGACTTGCTCAAGAGGGAGCTAAATTACCCCCTGATTTTGATACCACACAAATACAAAAAGCATCAGAGAACCATAGTCGTAAGGAGGTTGGAAGAGGTTGAGATAACTTCAGATATGACCTTAATCAAGGAAATCCCCCACCTCCTCCTCCTAGTGACATAGACATATTGAAGCAACAAGTCAAGAATCTAGCCCAACAACTCCACAGTAGTGTGAAAACTACCCGGTTTTCACTTAATGATATTTGTTCCTATCCCTTTGATAGGAATCTACATATGCCACCTTTTCCATGAGGGTTTGAAACACCTAAGTTTGAAAAGTATCAAGGAAAATGATACCCTACAGATCATGTCAGGGAATTTCACTCAGCTTGCCTAGAAGTGGCATATGAAGACATATATCTAATGCACCTCTTTCCTCAGAGTTTGGGAGGGACAACCACACAATGGTTTTCATGATTGCCAGGCGGCATTATGACATTCGAATAACTAGTCCAAAATTTCATCGGACATTATTCACACAACATAGAACGTGATGTTACCATGGCAGATCTGTGCAATACCAAACAAAGGCCAGGTGAGCTATTCTCAGCTTTCCTGCAACGATGGAGGCAACTGTCTAGCAGACGTTCTCTTCAGCGACCTGAATGAGAGCTAGTGGAAATATTTATTTCCAACTTAAACGATGAAATGGAATTCCACCTAAACATGAAGGGAACAGAGTCCTTTGATGACATGATCACCCAGGGATTAAAATGTGAATGGGCCCTTATAAAAAAGGGACTTATCAAGATATACACTGAACCAAAAGATGGCCCTCGCCCACATTTTAGTAGTGATAAACCCAACTTATAGAATAAGAACAAGAAAATCATCAATGATAGGGTCATAGATGCAAGGACCATAAAAAGTGCACAACCTGTGGTCCAATTTGCAGGGCAAAATCCCCCTCCTAAAAACAACACAGTTGCTCCTCCACAAAATCAAGGTCACAATACACTGCAAGAGGAACCAAGACAATGACAACAAAATTATAAACCAAAACATACATACACGCCCTTAGGGGAACCAATCGAAATGGTGTTGCATCAATTGGTCTCTTCAACTCTGGTGACCTTACCAAAGACATCTAACTACGAACCTCAGGTCAAACCTTCATGATGGAGAGATAATGAACATTGTGAATTCCACCAAGGGAAAGGGCATAAAATAAGTAACTGCCATAGATTGAAAGATCTTGTTCAAGATCTTATTGACCGAGGAGAGATTGAAACCGAAAGACACGACCCAAAAACCTCAAATAATGATCATCTCATGTTTAAGAATCCACTTCCATCACAAGATCAAAGGGGTCCTTCCACTTTAGGGCGAAACACATATACAACTAATTATATGCAAGCAACCTATAATTATACTATGAATCACCTATATGATGCCAATGAACAAACTGCAACCATCACTATCAAATATCTGAACCCTACCTGCAATGTTGTCACGCGATGAAGCAAAATCACCATTAAAGAATCTCCACAAGGCACAACCTCCATCCCAAAGAAGTATAATCTTGTAGAGAAGTTAGATAAGATGCCTGCACTTATATCTATCTTAGAGCTTTTGCGCCTATCCCCATCTCATAAAACAATCTTGGATCAAGCTCTTCAAGAAGTGTCAGTCCCTGCCAATCTTAATACGGATCAATTTCAAGCTATGGTTGGTAATCTGAGGTCATCACCATGTCTCACTTTCTTTGAAAGCAACAATACATCCTTCCAACAACCTCATAACGCCTCACTCCACATTGAAGGATTTATCAACCAACACAGGATCAAGCGAGTCTTGATTGACAATGGCATAAATCTGAATATATGTACATTATAGTTGGTCATAGCATTGAGATATGTAATAGAATCAGTAGACCCCTGCAAAAAGATAACCATAAAAGTTTATGAAGCGGAGCTTTCTTCAAAAGGAGCAGTTGTGTTACCAATCCGAGTGGGCCCAGTGGTGAAGCACATCATATGTCAAGTTCTGGACCTTCCTCTGCCATATAATTTATTGTTAGGAAGACCTTGGATACATGCCATGCAAGCCATTCCATCCACCTATCATCAGTGTCAAGTTTCCCTATAAAGGTGTATAAATCACAATCTTGGGCTATGCAAATCCATTTGCATATTGTAACAATATTAATCATCAACTAGAGATTACCATTCCTAACAAAAGAGAAGCTATCCCATCCACATCATATATTAGTCTAGCCTCTCTTTCTAGCTCAAACACTCCTATACCAAAGCAAGAGAAGCTAAAAATGAAAATGGCAGAAGAAGGACCTGGGGAATATAATCTAAGCCAACTCTTTTGTGTTGGGCAATTACCCACTTCCCCTAGAACTTATGGCAAACCTCAACGGTTACTTCAACCACCACTAGTCAAGCCAACATGCACCTTGGCACCTTTTATCCTTGGAAAAAGTCAGATAGAGGAGACCAGAGATGAGGACTTAGCAGAATGGATCTATAAAGACCCTATCACCATGAAAATCCCACATGATAAGCTTCCTACAGATCAATATGGAAAAGGTCTTACCATTATGCAAAGAATGGGCTATGATGGTCAGAGTGCTTTAGGACCTTGCAAGCAAGGATGACACCATTTTTTATCCCACTAGATCCAAGTAGACTGCTATTTCTCTATATTTCAGCTACAAATATGGCATTGGGAGTACTGCTGGCACAACACAATACATAAGGGAAAGAGTTTGTTGTTTACTACATCTCTCGCACACTGGTCAGCTATGAACTCAATTACACACCTATTGAGTGAGATTTCCTAGAAGTAATCTTGGCAACCACTAAACTGAGACACTACCTATTAACAAATAAAGTACAAATCATTGCCAAGATCGATCCACTAAAGTACTTACTCAACAAGGCTATCAAGGGGCAAGTTATTGCAGATTGCCAAGATTGAGTATGTGGACTGTAAGGCTATTAAGGGGCAAGTTATTGCAGATCACCTTGCCGATGCACACCTCACAGGTGATCATGCTCTTATTTCTAACTTCCCAAATGAAGAGATCTTCATGATCACAGCAACACAACCATGGAGTCTCTACTTTGATGGTTCATATACTAGGCATGGCTAGAGGGCAGGCATTCTATTTATCACACCTCAAGGTGACAGCATCCTGAAGTCTTACAGGATAACTTTTCCATGTACAAAAAACATAGCAGAATATGAGGCCTTGATCACAGGACTCAGACAATCCATACAATGGAAACTGAAAGAGCTACAAATATATGGCGACTCCCAACTAGTCATCTGACAAGTCACAGACAAGTATTAGACCAAGGATGATAAACTCATGTTGTGCAAGCAAATGGTGGATAGTTTAAAAGCATCATTTACAACTATCACCTTCGAGCAGATACCTAGAGATCAGAATCGAGCTACTGAGGCAATGGCTACAATAGCATCTCTCTTAGATCTTCCACATAATTCAACACGCTATGAGTTCTTGGTAGAACAACTTTGGATTCCCGCTTATGATATCCCCAAATCCAAGATGATATGTTGCCTTGTTGGTTTCTAATCCCCATGGTATGGTGAGTTCTACACTTACCTCCGTGATCACACACTCCCTCCTAACTAATCAAATAACCAATACAAAACCTTCATTCACCAAACCGCTTGATACACCATTATTGTTGAAAGCCTATATTGATGCAGTCTTGATGGTACTCTCCTTCAATGTTTGCAATAGGATGAGATAACAAAGGCCTTGGAAGAGGTACATGAAGGAATTTGTGGGACTCACTCAAGTGGTCCTTCACTAGCAAAGAAGATCATGCATGTTGGATACTATTGGTCGTCCATGGAAAAAGACTCATACTATTTTGTCAGAAAATGAAAGAAATGCCAAGTTCACAGAGACCTGATACATGCACTAGCATAGGAATTGCAACCAATCACAACACCATGGCCCTTTTTTCAATGGGGACTTGACCTTATGGGTAAAATCCATCCATCTTCATCCAACGGCCACAAATTTATCATTACCCCCACCAAATACTTCACAAAGTGAATCGAAGTTGTTCCACTTACACAAGTCACCAGCAAGTAGATCGCCTCATTCATCCTTAATTACATCATCTGTCGGTATGGTGTACCCATGTCCATCATCACAGATAACAGGCTTCCTTTCAAAAATAAGGATGTCTATGAGCTCTGTGAGAAGTTTCACATCCAACACCACTTTTCCATTCTTTATTATGCATAAGGCAATGGTCACGCTGAAGCATCAAACAAGAACATATTAAGAATCCTCAAGAAGACATTCAACGATGTTGGTCATGATTGGCGCGTTCAATTAAATCCAGCACTATGGGCATATCGAACTAGCATTTGAACCCCTACAGGTGCAGCTCCCTACTCACTGGTCTATGGCATGGAAGCCATTCTTCCTATTGAGGTTGAGATACCATCTCTACGGGTTTCTTTGCATAATTTGATAGATGATGAAGCATACCAAGTATCACGTCTTCAAGACTTGGAACTACTTGATGAAAGGCAACAAGATGCATACAACCACCTCAAAACCTATCAGCAGTGAATGAGCAGAAGCTATAATCATCGGGTTAAACCTCATACATTTGAGGTAGGTGATCTTGTTCTCAGGGAGAATCCTCGTAACCAACCAAATAGAGATCATTAGGGAAAGTTTGAATCAAACTAGCTGGGAACATATGTTATCACTGTTGTATTTGGGTCCAGGGCATATCAATTGGCTACTTTAGAAGGGGAACCACTAGCAGATCCGATCAAAAGAATGCACCTCAAATGGTTTCATACATAAGTTGTACAAAGCATCAAGCTCCATACATACCAGAAAAACACCAAAAATATTCATATAAAAGTCCTGAAGAAAATACAAAAAAAAAATCAAAATAGTAAAGAAAAATCATGCATCCAAATAGTGAACAACCACTCCGGTGGCACCTTGGGTAAGTGCGATGGTGAAAACCTGGTAAATAGGTGCCACTCATAAAGGCTATGGCTCCATTGTCTTTCAAACTTGTTGTGATCACATTCATTGCATCCATTCATCCATCATTCAAACCATGGCTTGTTATCAATCTACAATCAGGGTTAGTACTTCATGTGTCTTGCATCCTGATTTTCATAGTAACGTCTAAACTGGGGGCAATGCTCGTAATCTATTGATGGAAGTGGATTCTACATTTCTTATGATTCATTAAGTTCTTCATTCAAAACAGACTCACAAAATCCAAAAACATCGTTAAACATCCAAAAATCAATCAAAAACATAGCAATGCATAAAATCCTTTGTACATACACATCGCAAATGAACGACAAACAAAAATTTTGAGCTACTCAAACCATGATCACTTATCAAATCAACCAAATAATCAACACATCTACACACAATTGTCTTAACAAGGATGCATCCTTCCTTACTAAAACAAAGACATGATAACATTTTCTTTGAAAAGAAAATTATGTTTAAGCTATGAAGTACTTGGTCAGTTTGATAAGTTATTTATTCATTTATATCAGGTTCCTACGCTACTCTGAGATATCCACAAGTGTTTAGAGTAGCTGGGATGATTTCTACGTATCATTTTGTTTATTGTATGTGAGTTGTTCCAATAAAGTTCTGGGGCATATACTAATGGTGTCTATGTGGGAAGTTCACTAAGCTACGTGATCATATGCAAAAATCTAGTCATGGATCACTATGCCTTACTGACTACAACGTATACCTCGATTGTCTGCACATGAACCAAAATAGAGGGTCCAACATTTTTTATCTATACTACTTGCTTACAGGTACAATTCTCCAAACTTGGTTCCTACTGCCTCATCCAAGATTGATACTACCATGCTGAATGATGAAAAATAAATCACTATGGATCATCATTCCATCTCATCTGTTAATATTGCATTCCGTTGCATATCGCCCATCCATTTATCATTCATTATTCATATTTTTGTATGAAAATGTGAACAAGTTAAAATACAAGAGGTTATTTAATATGAATTGATCTTGGATATAATCATGATGAATTTCTCTGATACATCATCAGTGCATCATGCAAATTCTCACCAACTTGCATTCATCTATCCTAAACACATGGCATCATCATTCCATTACATTTAGTTGCATTTAAATGCATCTAGTTCATTATCATTTACTGGCATGTAGGTTCATTACATCCATTATAGATATTCATTCAAGTGCATCAACTATCATTTAGTTGCATTCACTATCATCATTGCATCATTTCATCGTTGTAATAAGGGAATTTAGATTCATTTGGATAAACTTCCCATCATCTCATTTGCTTCCATCATTGGACATTAACGTGCATTCATTTAGTCATCTAGGTACAGTTAGTTGTATCTTAAATCATTAAATATCGTTCATCATCATTTAAGTTTGTTTAAAAGTGCATTCATTTAGTTGCATTCATTTGCATTTATTTTTCTATTAGTCAAAATACATTCATCTATCCATCCAGTATATTCTTATACTCATTCATTTCATTTTCATCTTAAAGTTTCATCTGGATTCATTAAAATGCATTTATTATCCTTTTAATTGCATTAAGGTGAAGTTATTCATTATCCCTTAGTTACATTTATTTGCATTATCATTTCACTTTCATTTATCACTTAGTCATATTTTAAGTCATTTAGAATCATAAACATAAACATTTGTCTCAATATTTGTTTATTTTAAAGTGCATTCATTTAAGATCATCACATAAACATTTGTATTTACATTTGTTTATCCATTTTTCATACATTTTTAACCATCTATGAAAATTCACATAAAACCATTCGATTCATTATATTTTTATCTTACCAACAATATACATATCATCAACATAAACACAAGTACTATCTATCTCATAGGCAACATCATTTGTTCATCATTATGCATACATTGTCATAATGGCATTAGACACATAAAGAATTGCAATAAAGTATCATACATATATTAACTGAAATTCACATGTTAGCATCACATTCATAAACATGCGTATCAAAATCATAAACATCATCATCATACACATATAGAAAGCACAAACCATCTATAACAATATGCATCTCATCATCTATAAGCATACATCATAACCATCATCCGGCATAAATCCATACATATCATCAACATGCATATCAGCACAAAATGTGGGATCTCCTCATATATCATCATATATCATCTCGCAAAAGCATACATGTATCAGAGTACAATGATGTCAAAAATATATCGGCTACCAAGAGCCATCCAAGTCACAGTCCAAAAATGACAATGAAACAAATATATAAATCTCCCTCAAATGGCACTCTGGCCAAATGTTGTACCACCATCACCCCCTGCACCACCACTACCCCCTGCTCCACCTGCACTATCTAGTTGTAGAGGGCCCATAACACCACCACTACTCTGCATCCTCTGAGACCACTCTAATCTCACCTGACACATCTGTGAATAACTCAATGCCCGCTGACTAGATGGCACCACCTGCTCATATAAACCCCACCAATAGTCAACCTCTCCACCTGCCCATCATAACTCCCTCGCCAATGAATCAGTCATAGGACCCTATCCTTTTACTCCCTCCAAGGCCTAAAATCTCTCCTATAGCTGCATCACCCTATCAACAGCATCATCCTGCTATCGTCTCACTACTATCAACTCTGACTCCCGTGCAAATAGCTGAACATCTCTAGCTACAACCTCTGCCTCCATCTCCTCCAGCTCTGTCTAGGCTTCTATAAGATGAGTCTACAAATATACTATCATATGCTCCCATAGGTCTCCTCCTCCCATCCCCATAGGATCCTCTCCTCCACCTGTAGTTCCCTCTCCTCCACCTGTAGCTCCCTCTCCCATCTCCATAGGCACCTCTCTGTCCCCAATATCCATGTCGCCTACTCTGACTGCTCCCTGAATCAAAGGACCCTGTGATATTCACAATGGCTTCCCGCCTCTCCCTCTCCTCTGTAACTGACCTCCTCCACCACCTCCACCACCTCCTCCTGCTCCTCCAAAACCTCCTCCTCCCCCACTATCACCTCCATCTCCTCCTCCTCCATCACCTCTATCTTCACCTCCTACTCCTCTGCCTCCTCTCCTCCTCTGTTGATGTCTCTTATCACCCTCAAAAGATGGTACCGACTCCGCTAGATCAAAAATGCATAGAATAGGATGCACAACCCGATACTGCGTATACTCCTCTATCACTCCAGCATCCACAACCCCCAGCCTCATATGCCATGGTCTCACCTGTAAGGTCTAGCACTCAGCTAAGGCCTGACCTTATGGTAACACTATCCCCCACTAGGATCTCTCTCGTACCGCCCATGCATACTCCCTTGATCCCCTTGGCAAATCTTGCCTCTACCCAAACTATCTCATCACTCTACCTGGTACCTATCTCTCCACATTGTAGGATGTCCTACCAATCAAAACCCGTGTCATAAAAACATATGGCAAGGCCTCTACATCATCCTCCCAAGGCTCACACTCAATATATGGCCTCCATATCACTGTATCCAAATTGTCTAATGCCCGTCACCACCACTCCAACTTCCCCAGGTGGGGCTAACTCATCATACCTTCATACATATACACATAGGGCTGATCTACCACCCTAAATCTCAGACACATCGACCGTGTAACTGGCAAGTGCTCCCATGCCCAGATGTGTAGCAAAGTAAGGCCAACCCCCAGAGAGCTCATCTCTTGGTATACCACCTCATGCAGCTCCCTATATAAGTGTGATAGCATGCATGGTCCCCATGCATAGCGGGTCCCATCTATCACCATGCGCTCAATCACCTGGCCCCAACCCATGGCCAGTCCATGCAATCATCGATCGAGGCATAGAAAACCCTCGACAATGTCTGATAATACTGTTGGTAATGGCTCATATAAAGCCGCTATCTCCTCCCACGCGATCGAGCCATCATGAATGAAGACATCCTCATCAAACATCTATTGTATCGCTACTATACCCAATCCTCGGTCATACGTCACCAGCTCCCCTTAGATAGGAATGTGCAAAATCTGCCACACATCCTCTAGTGTAACGGTCATCTCTCCCATCGACAAATGGAATGTGAAGGTCTCACTGTGCCACCGCTCAACTAATGTCATCACTAGTCTATGATTCGTCTAAATCACGGGCATGTGTATCATGTCATATAGTCCAATCGCCGCAACACAATCAATTTCTGCCTCAGTCAACTGATCTCGCAACTACTGCGTGGCTGGATGACACTCTTGCATCTATAAAACAAGAAGATCCTCCTACACACACATCAACATCATCATCAGTTGTTTTGTTTCAAACTTTCTTAAGTTTAAACCTAGACTGTCAACAGATACTTTGATCAAGTATCTTTGGGTCTCAACAGGTAAACAATCATGGCAAACCTAGACTACAACAGGCATTTATCATAATGACCTAGTCTCAACGAGGCTGCTATGATTCAAAACAACTCATCCATCCATCCACCCAACACCGGCATTAGGAGATTTTTTTTCCTAAACACTGGGGCATCTATTTTTCAGACAATAGTGCTATTCTGCTGACAATCGTGCTAAAACCACTACACACTGGTGCTAAAACAACAAAAGCACTAAATGACTTACACAAACGCGCCATAACATAACGATAGTTCTACAACATTGACTCAATCGCACTAATAATACATTAGCGCTAAAAGTACTACACGACTGTGCTACAATAGCCAATAGCGCTAAAACCACTATACAATAGCGCTATATCGGCACAAAAGCATTATTTTAGGTGACAAGAGTGCTAAAACACAGTTTTAGCACTTTTGTCTTGGTTTGACTTGGATGCTTGCAAAAAGACATCAAAAATGCATCAAACTTAAAAATTGAAATTTGTGTACCGCTGGCCCGTAGTCCTCTAGCCGCTGGAATTGACAGATCCACTCTAGCCGATGATCTGCTATCGGTACTGACATGTTGACTGTTGGTCGCTCTTTCACAAAAAGTCACTATCAGAGCTCTGAAATGCTGTGGAGATGGATGCAAATGACCCTGTTTTTACCCCTTTCCCTCCATATATACCCTCAGCCCTAAACCTAATTTTACCCCGCTCACCATCGTGGTCCCCGTGAACTTCAATTGTCTCTCATTTCTCCATTTTAACTCCTATTTCTTCTATTCTTTCACCGTTATTGCTATTTTCTTCTTTTCTACCTCCCCACCAAATCTCATTCTTTTTCGAGACATCGCCTGATTTTTCAAAAAAATTCAGCTCATCTATCGAGGGGGCATACCACCCACTAAATTAGTATTTATGGGGCATATTCTTTCACGCCTATTTTTCTTTCTTTGAAATGACGTGATAAACAACATCGTCTCAAAGAGGGGCAAATGTAGTCACATAAATCTGTCCACTTAATTAAATGAATATTTACTATTTATTTGATTAATAAACCACCAATAATCAATTAGTTAAATTAATATTTAATTAATTCATCCTCAATCATTCTCCTATTAATTAAATAAATTATTCAATTTATTTTAATTCATTCATCAAACCACTCCTTTAAATCAATTAAATAAATAAATCATATTTATTTAATTTTAACCCCTTTCCTCTTTTAAATAAATAACTAAAACATTTATTTAAATCATGAAACTCCTCCCCCCCCCCCCCCACTTGCATTCTCCTACAAATGCAAGTTGCAACCACAATTGAAATAAATTAATTTTATTTTAATTAAAATTCTATTTTCTCTCACCCACCAAACCCACTTGCAATCCTAAAACCCCTTTTAGACCCTTCTAACCACTTTCTAATCATTCCTAATTAGCCTAATCCATCCCCTAATTATTGTTACATTCCTAAGCAACTTGAAGTCACTTCTCAAATACTCCAAAATCTTTGAAATGCATTTAATGCTTTATGTGCTCAACATGCTAACCTCTAAAGTCTTCCAAACCACTAATGGCTCTTACATGACCATTAATGGCTCTTACATAATCAGTTATGGTTAAATCCACTTACCCCCATGCTTAGAGACTTTACCTCTAACTCAACCCTCATTTGACTCATGGGTCTCTTCAAACATTTATTGCTTTCACTATGGTTATCCTCACTAACTCTTGCACAAGAGTTTATCCATTGGATAATGGCTTAATTCATTCAACTCAACATTAACCTTACCTCCCAAGTTAACCCTCAAGTCATGTCAAGCATTTAATGCATATTCCCTCTCCTCTCAACCCATCTCTTGTTGACATTTGTCATCCTAGGATTGGGTTGAAAGCCCTCACATGGATTATAAACTCCTCAATCCTGACCCTTGATGAGATTACTCAAGCTCAACCATCCATTGCTCCATTTTACCTATAAATAGAGCTCATTTCTTCATAATCCAGATCCTGAAATCTTATATGCATCTAATTTATAGTGAAATTTAGAGAGCATTTAGCATAATCATCTACATTTGTCTTTTTTGGCTAAAATTAACATTAGATAATTAGATAATATCTTGTTTTAGCTTGTTCACATTTGCATTCTCATAATCATCCATTCTACAATCTTGAACCTCCATAAGACATCCAGAATAGTGCAAAAAGTTACTAAGAGCTACACTCATTTGGGAACTTGGAGAGGAGAGGAACAAGGGAGGAGTAGCTACAAACATGGTGGAGGTCATTTGGAGATGTCTTATTGCATTTCTTAGATTTATTAAGCTTTCTATCTTATGTTTTGTGTCTCTCTTGATATGCTTTCTTAGGGTAGTGTTTGATTAGTGATTTCTAACACTAACACTTGGATTGTTTCTTGATTGTTTGTGTTTGTTTTCCCAATATCCTAACATACTTTTTGCAGAGCATCACTTACCATCCAATGATATAGTTCCTCTTCCTCTCATCATGCATGCTTTTTCATCTCCAAATCTAACCAGACCACCATCAAATTCTCGCAAAGATAGAAACTTCCTTTTATCTCCAGTTATATGATGTAAACATCCACTGTCTATCACCCATTCATCCTTGTCTTCAACTTTAGTAGCAAGGGCATTTTCCTCATTTTGAATGACAGGTTCTAGGGTATCTTCCTTGATAACCAAAAATACCCATTCATTTCCCCTGTCGGATCCACTAGCTAAATCTTGTGTCGGTTCATCATCGGAATCAATCACACCTTCCTCATCAGCATAGTAACATGATTTTTCTTTGGTCCTCATGTACTTATGCTTGTTCTGATAATCATGGTTAGGCCTAAAATATCTTCTAGCTTTCTCCTCAAATCTTGAATTCCTCTCAGGACATCTAGATGCAAAATGACCTATTCTATTACATGCAAAACATTTAAAAGGTGATTTTCCTTCATACTTACTTCCTGTGGGACCTTTAGGTACTCTTCTAGCAAATAGAGCTTCAAGTTGCTCAAACTCTTCATCTTCTTTCTTCATTTCCTCCAGTTCCTTCACATATAAATCTTTCCAATCACTCTTGTTGGTTGATGATGTAGATGTATGAAAAGCATATTCAGACTTTGTAACTCCTTGAGGACCAAATTCTTCAAGCTCAAAGGCAAATAAATTTCCAACCAAAGTATCCTTGTTGATAGAGATGTTAGACATTGTTCTCAACTCATTAATTGCAGTAGCCTTCATCTTGTAAGTCGATGGAAAGCTCTCAATACTTTAGAAACAATCTCATCTTTTCTCAGAGATCCACCATAGCACTGAATTCCCATAACAATTTCATTAACTCTTTCCATAAAAGTAGTAATCCTTTCATCTTCTTCCATTTCCAAGTTCTCATATCTCACTCTGTAACCATCAAGTTTAGCAATTTTAACAGTAGGGTCACCTTCATTCAGATTCTCCAACTTATCCCATATATCCTTTCTAGAAGATTAGTCAATTAATCCCATTATTTGTGTTGGCCATATGATGGAAATGATTATGTGTTGCATTGGTGTTCTATCATTGATGTCAACACCTATTGTTTTGGTTGTTTACCGACTTTCGATAGGAGGATAGGATTGGGAGGATAATCAGTTGATTGCCACTGGTATGATCTGGTTGATGGAATATGTTTGTATGGATGGTTCATATGCTTCTAAATTATGTTTTAGTCAGTTGATATTGACTTGATGATTGGATGCTATCTTATGTTCTAGTAAGCTTGCTTTATTGGTCTGGTAAGAGTTTCACCGGCAGAGCTTTATAGAAGATCTTTGATGTAATGCATAAGTGGTGTTGGTGTAGCTTCTAGAATGGATTCGGGATGTTGATGGTGATTGTGTTCATTCATCAACTGATTGGTGTCATTGCTTTGGCGTGTGTGGATCTAATTTAGGTCTAGTGCTATCTAAATTATGGACTGGTTTGCATGAAACGTGTTGGTGGATCCTCTGATGTGCTTCTGAGATGTTTCATCGACTGGATGTTGTTTGTTTGGCCTTAGGGCGACATGTGTTATTATTTTGTTTGAGGATTATGTAATGGATCTATTGTATTATCATTTGTGTGGCCGACTTGATTGGTTAGGTCTCGGGTTGGTATAAATGTATGTAAGATCTCATTGTAGATTAGGTGTGGATATATGGATATGGGCAAGGAGCGAATAATGTAAAAATTATTTGTGCAGAGGATTTGGTCGATCATAGGTGATCGAGTTGGGTTTATGTAAGAGGTTTTAGACCTCCGGTATTGAACTTAACCAAAACTATAATCTGGCATGTTTGATGCTATCACCTACAATTCTTCTCTCTGGATTGTAGTCCAAACATCTTGAGGTGGTTCAAATCACTATAGTCGGTGAGACTCCATTGTAATGAGCAGTGCGCTCTAGGAAGTGTTCCTTCTTGCATGTGCAGGCCCCTATTGTAATCATATAATTGCTCCGGAAGTATCATCTGATTGTGGGTAGGGTTTCCCATTGTGGTTTTTCCTCATTGAGGTTTTCCACATACAAATCATGGTGTTATGTGTTATGGTTGCATGGTATTGATTCGCTGGTTTTCATTTATGCTTTAAATCTTAATCAGTTATACCCATATAAGGTTTTAAGTTTTTCAATTCATATAATTTGTTAACAATTGATTCACCCCCCACCCCTCTCAGTTGTTTATCAGTTATCCTAACAATTTGTTGATTAGAAAGTGCACTCAAGAGGGCTTCCCTAGCTCTATAGTCATTTTCAATAATCTTATCCAAGTCTATCGAAGAAGGATTGTAAGATGCCAGATTATAAGGGGTATAGCCTTTTTCAGTGATCTCCCAAATCTCTTTTCCAATACATCTCAAATGAGTCTCCATCTGAATCTTCCATACTCTGTAATTTGTTGAATCAAGCTTAGGGGTTTCTCTCCAAAAAAAAATTGCAAATGAACTATTAGATACAATAGGATCTTCCTCAAGCGGTTAAGATTATGCAGAGAGGACCAGGCTCGGGTACTAATTGTTTGTATAACTGGTGGACAACTGAGAGGGGGGTGAATCAGTTGCCAACAGATTATAAAACCTTAAGGACACAAAACCTTTTACCAGAATGCATAAACTAAATACCGGAATAATAGATCTATCAATTAAGCACAAACATAAATCACAGAATAATTACCATCCATCCACAACACATAATGCTAGGATTTATATGTGAAAAACATGGTAAAGGGAAAAACTACGCTAGGAAGCCTACCCACAGTCAGATTATACTTCTTCAGTAAGTATGTGATTACAATAAGAGGGTCATGAAGATGCAGGAAGGCACATTACTCATCATAAAAGGAGCCTCACTGACTACAAAATAAATCTAGACTACAATCTAGAAAGATGAGTGAACTGCAAGAATAGCATCTCCTATGCCTGAGTATAGTTCCAATTAATCTCAATAATAGAGGTCTTAAACCTCTTACACAAATCCAATTTGATCACCTATGATCGACAAAAACATCTGCATATGATTACAAATTTATTCATACACAGATAATCTCATAACCCACACGATCTACAAAGAGATCTTACATCATATTTATACCAACTCGAGACCTAAACAATTAGGTTGGCCACCTAAAAGATAATAAAATAAATTTGTTACATAATCTCGCAAACCGAGTTGGCTTAAGACCGAAACAACATAAACCAATCAATAAATCGAAACGGTAATGCATCAGGAGCATCAACCAACACATTACATAAACCAATCCATAACCTAACAGAATAGAACCAGACCTAAAATAGGTCTCCATAAGCCAAATGAAACACCATCGATCAACTGGAACACAAATATGATAACCATCAGCATCTTGATAACCTTCTAGAAGCTGCACCAATTCCACTTATCAGATTCATCAAAACATATTCAACAAATCTTTGTCTGTAAAACCCTTACCGTTAACCAAAAGGCTTAATAGAACAAATGATAGCTTCTGAATCCTCAAATCCTAAACCAATTTAATGTGATATGCATCAGGAACACATGAATAACCAATCCAAACCAATTCCACAAGCTGGAACATACCAAAGAAGATCTCCAAATCAACATCATAAACCAACCACTCTATCGGAACCTAGTAGATAGCAAAACAGTTAGTGTTGGCATCAATGCAACACATAATCAATTCCTCCAAGTTGCCAACAATCTCCCCCTTTGGCATTGATGGCAACACTAGATGTGAAAAACATCCTCCAAGTGCCAATAAATGTCAAAAAAGTCTCCCCCAATGGAAGACATCCATCAATCTCCCCAAAATGATATAACAATAAAGTTCTAAACCAACAGACCAAAATCTCCCTGTGAATGATATCCCTGTTAAGCTTTGATCTTTGTTTTTCACATATATATCTCCCCCCCTCTGACATCAATACTAGAAATCTGACATAAACATCAAAGAAAATTCATAAATCCTCTTAACCACACAGTTGACTACTCCCCTGAGTAGTAGCACCAACACATCAATCCAGAATGAATGATAGCTCTGATAAATGCATATCAAACTAATGCCAATCAGCATCACTCAAGTCTCTACTAGAGGGGCATATCGAACTGATGCCAATCAGCAAAGGTTTAGTGAAGATATCTGCAATCTTCTTTTTTAGTTTTCACATAAACCATTCTGACTTCATTTGCTTCCACCTTCTCCTTCAGAAAATTA